>NC_133325.1:795371136-795534371 GCF_042186555.1 Aquarana catesbeiana
TCATCAGAGCCTATTATAGAACCAGAGTGCAGTCTCTATATGCCAGTAGGCCAAAAGTATGTACATCATCTTGATGGCTAGTTGGAAAAAACGGCCTGAAATGGAAGATGCGATTTTCTGTGTTCCATACCAGTCCACGTTCAAGCGTTCTAGGTGGAACAGAGGTCAGAAAAGAAATATATATATATATATATAAATATCTATACATATATATGCACACATGTGTACGGATTACAGACGCGTGTGCACCTGTGTGCAAATGCACAGGCACACACGTATACACAAAAGTATAAAGAAGAACATTTATACATGTGTACAAGTCGTACATACATATAGAGAGACAGAATATCAGCTGAAAATGCAGTATGGAGCACATGGCGAGAGAATGCAACAAAAAATCAAATAAACGAAACAGAAAACGCATGATGAATGAATATGCATAAAACAAAAGCACAATCGCACAATAAGTGAATATAGATGGATTGATGAATGAATGTGATAGACTGGACACACAAATGTGTACAGAGAATTGGTAAAGTAACAATATCTATCCCAATTGGATATGGCATGGTGTTTAGAGATAACAGACATGAATGGTCAGAGAGAGAAAAAAATATATAAATAAAAATAATAATACATATATACGCATACATGTATGACTCAAAGGGGTTTATTTAAGGGGTGGTTGTATTTGTGGAAGACATATATATTGGTGAGTAAGAAATGATAGTGGGGCTGGTGCCTTATCATGTGAAAAACACACCTACCTATGTAATAGTAGATGGTGTGTAGGTTCTCCTTTAAGTTAGTAGATAAATGGTTATGGGGTGGCGTGAACCTGGAGGAGGGGGGAGGGAGAAAGGGAACATGATGTTAGAGGAGGGGGGGGGGGAACCCCCCAGGACACTGGCAGACAATTGTTTTAAGGTATATGAGTGAGTTCTTTCGACAAACAAAAGGGACAGCTATGGGAGCAAAATTTGCTCCCAGCTACGCGAACCTATTCATGGGCCTATGGGAAGACTTGTCCATCTGGGCCAACAACCCCTTTAAGGATCAGCTTGCACTGTACACCAGATACATCGATGACATTCTGATCATCTGGAACGGATCGCATACAGATCTCAATAAATTTCTGGACTACTGCAACTCCAATCCCTTTGGCATCAACTTCACCCACGTAACTGATGATACATCACTTGTCTTCTTGGACCTCGATCTCTTTATCGACGAAGAAGGAATGATCACATCTAAAACCCACTTCAAACCTAGTGCAGGGAATTCCTACCTTCATGCCAAAAGCCACCATCATCCCAAGTGGATCCGCAACATCCCTTTTGGGCAATTCTGTAGGCTGAAAAAAACCTGCACCAAAAGAAGTGACTACGAAATGCAAGGGTCCATCCTAAAAAAGAAATTTTCGAGAAAGGATACAAAGAACACCTGATAGAACAAGCCTTCTTAAAATACTGGTCACTCTATGATGAACACCCCACAGCTACCATGGTAACAACCTTCAAAAAAACAGAGAGGAAAAAGCAGACAATGAAGAATTCCATCAGATTTAGCACACAATACAACACCAAAGCCTTTGACATACAGAGAGCCATCCAGAAAAACTGGAACATTCTCAAGCAAGATCCCATCCTCAATTCAATCCTACCGTCCAAACCTGAAGTTGTATTCGGAAAGCAAAAGACCTCAGAGGTCTAATAGCACCAAGCAGAGTACGCAAACCACTGAACCTAACCAAGACCCCTACAGGCCGCTGGACATCCCTGTTTGACCAGAAGGGTAACTACAAATGTGGAATCAGAAACTGTGGAGCTTGCCCTTCATGGCACATAGAAAAAAAGAAGTCTCTGGAACAGACGGCCGAAACCATAAGATTGGCCAATTCATCAATTGCGCACCCCCTATGTGATTTATGGCCTAATCTGCCCATGCGGGCTACTATATGTCGGACGTACAACACGTCCCTTGAGGACAAGGTTTAGCGAGCATAAATGCAGCATCATCAACAGCAATACACACCATCGGTCCATAAAAAATAAGAAAAACCAAAACTACTCAGTTCCCAGGCACTTCAGAGAACACCACAATGGAAACCCAACAGGTCTTAAAGTGTTTGGTATCGAAACCATCAAAAAAGACGATGATGCTGGGAGGAGATTCAGAAAACTCTGCAGACAAGAATCTTTCTGGATATTCTCCCTCGGGTCTATGGTTCCTGATGGATTGAATGAGGACTTGGAAATACATGGCATCATTTAGCTCCAGGTTTACATTGGCTTCCATCATCACCATTCCCCGCCCTGAGCACTTCCCACCCCCCCTGTTCCACTCTGTTCATCCCACCCCCCGCCAACTTGTCATTCCCATCTACTTTCAGTATGTACGAGTGATGGTGATGGTATTGATAATTCCATTATATAATAACGAATCTCCTATATATATGTGTGTATGTATGGATGTGTGTACATATATATATATTTGTATGTGTGTGTATATACATATATATATATATATATACATATAATTTTCTCAATTCTTACCGTTTTTTGCCGTTATCACCACCACTTTCATTATTAATTATTAACATTTATAATAATGTTTCTATTTTTATTTTCCATTCTTCATTTTTTATATTAATTGAATTTTATTTTCATTTTTATTTATTTATATAATTTTTTTTTTTTTTTGTATTTCTATTTCTATTTTTATTTTATTTTACTATGCATTTATATGTTTTTCTTTCTCTTCTTCCTTTTTTTTTTTTTTTCCTTTTTTCTTTTTTCTTTTTCTCTTATTTTTTTATTTTTATTTTTATTTTTATTTTTATTTTTATTTTTATTATTATTTTTATTTTTATTTTCATTTTTATTTATCTAAATATTCCTATGTTTATTTATATTTATATATTTATTGTCATTCTTTTGTTATTAATGCCATCACTATTATTCTCATTCTCATATTAATTTCATTTTCATCTCCATTTCATTTACATTTCAATAAATTCCATCTTCACCCTCCATACAACTGTATCCCAACACACATCCCCCCTCCCCATCCTGATGCTCCTGCACACCTGAGTCGCCTGAGCGTGTGTGTGTGTGTGTGCGTGTGTCTCCATCCGTCCCACACAACACACACCGGACCGGCTCACTCTCCGCCTGGAGCTCCTTCCGTCTCCAGGCGCTGACAGGAGCCAGATCATGTGGCCGCACTTGGAGCGCACAGCCACGCCCACCTGCCTGACGGCGTGCGTTCCACCGCTGGCCACACATACACCTTCCACTCATCCAATCCTCCTACAGCCCAAGCTCAGGCCGCCCCCTCAACCGGCTCTATTAGAAGCTTTCCTCGTCTGCCATCCTCCTTCACCTGAGACTGAGTGACTGCTGCGGACACACACGGCTGCAGCATTCTCTCGTGAGACCTTCACCCTCCTCCATCCTCCATTTTTTGGACAGCACCCCACCAGGAGTTTACAAGTCAAAAGATCTCCCCTCCACCCAGCCAGTGACAGGTACACAGTTTCTTCCATCTATTGATCTAGCTATATACCTTAAAACAATTGTCTGCCAGTGTCCTGGGGGTTCCCCCCCCCCCCCCTCCTCTAACATCATGTTCCCTTTCTCCCTCCCCCCTCCTCCAGGTTCACGCCACCCCATAACCATTTATCTACTAACTTAAAGGAGAACCTACACACCATCTACTATTACATAGGTAGGTGTGTTTTTCACATGATAAGGCACCAGCCCCACTATCATTTCTTACTCACCAATATATATGTCTTCCCACAAATACAACCACCCCTTAAATAAACCCCTTTGAGTCATACATGTATGCGTATATATGTATTATTATTTTTATTTATATATTTTTTTCTCTCTCTGACCATTCATGTCTGTTATCTCTAAACACCATGCCATATCCAATTGGGATAGATATTGTTACTTTACCAATTCTCTGTACACATTTGTGTGTCCAGTCTATCACATTCATTCATCAATCCATCTATATTCACTTATTGTGCGATTGTGCTTTTGTTTTATGCATATTCATTCATCATGCATTTTCTGTTTCGTTTATTTGATTTTTTGTTGCATTCTCTCGCCATGTGCTCCATACTGCATTTTCAGCTGATATTCTGTCTCTCTATATGTATGTACGACTTGTACACATGTATAAATGTTCTTCTTTATACTTTTGTGTATACGTGTGTGCCTGTGCATTTGCACACAGGTGCACACGCGTCTGTAATCTGTACACATGTGTGCATATATATGTATAGATATTTATATATATATATATATTTCTTTTCTGACCTCTGTTCCACCTAGAACGCTTGAACGTGGACTGGTATGGAACACAGAAAATCGCATCTTCCATTTCAGGCCGTTTTTTCCAACTAGCCATCAAGATGATGTACATACTTTTGGCCTACTGGCATATAGAGACTGCACTCTGGTTCTATAATAGGCTCTGATGAAGAGGTCATCCTCGAAACGCGTTAGCCAACTCTAAATACTTGCCTCAACATGGGCTCATGATATTCCTAACCCATTTTTAATTTTTCATGTTTTTTATATTTTGTCACCTGTTTGCATGATATGTAGTATTGGTATTATTCAACTGCTTTTATTTGCTCTTTATTTCCTCCGAAATAAATTTTATATGTTTTGATGTAAGCTTGATCACGCGCCCTTCATCCACCACTCTCCACTTGGACATTGCAGGATCCTGGGAACAAGGTAAGTATACCGCACCAGGATCCTGAGATGTAATCTCGAGTGTGGCTCGGGGTTTCCGCTAATGGTACTGAAATTTAACCCCGAGCCACACTCGGGAATACCGTCAGGGAGGGTAAAGATTTACAACCCCTAAATATTAGGTCATCAAACAAGAAGGCAATAAATATAGAAATGATACCTCTTTGTTTCAATCAAATTTAAAGAAATGTAATGAAAAATAATTTTGTTTATACAGCCCTCAAATTTTCCACTCGCCTGCTCGCATTTTGCGAGTGGAAAATGAGGGCTTGCGAGCTGAGCTGTCTGCTTGGGAGAGGGGGAGGGGGAGAGCACCGCCGGCGGGGTTGATTAGGAGCCGCTCTCCCAGCAATTGCCCCGGGGAGGAAGAGGAGAGCCGCGGATAGCACGCTGTTACTGGCGCTTACATTATAATTGTCTCCGCTCTGCTCGGCACAGCCCCGCTGACCCCGTGCCTGTGATAGACAGAATGTCGGTCCAATGCTGGGATGCGTTCTATCAATCACAGGCATAGGTCAGGAGGAGGCGGGGCTGTGTCGAGCAGAGGGGAGACAATTATAATGTAAGCGCCGGTAACAGCGTGCTATTCCGCGGCTCTCCTCTTCCTCCAGCCATGCATTCCTCTGCCCAGGTGTGGCTGCAATGGTGGGCACAGTGAGGCTGCAATGGTGGGCACAGTGAGGCTGCAATGTTGGGCACAGTGAGGCTGCAATGGTGGGCACAGTGAGGCTGCAATGGTGGGCACAGGTGAGGCTGCAATGGTGGGCACAGGTGAGGCTGCACTGATAAAGTTGTTGGTAATATTTATAATATTTTTGTAACTTATTTTTGCATAAAACATTTAAGTGTTATTTCATGAGAAATTTGAGGGCATGTCTAGGGGCAGAAATAGGGGCAGGGCAGGGATTGAGTGGGGCACTGGTGGCAAATAACCTTTGAGGCCTGGCTAGTAGCTCAGGACTTGAAATTTTGAGCCCTGATTTATACATTACATGACCACTAAAGAGGAACTGCAGTCTGCTTACATCATTAAAACACAACACACACACACACAGTAACATTATATTGCGCTGGCCAAAAAAAAAAAAAACACACACACACAAATGAAAAACTTCAAAAAGTTTGCCATGCCTCTTGATAAATATTTTGGACTGTCTCCATTACAAAAAAAGGGGTAATTTGGGGGGTATTTGTACTGTCCTGGCATTTTCAAGTCTCAAAAAAATGAGGATTAATACATTTTCAGATATATATCCCATAGTTTGTGGACTCTATAACTTTCCTACAGACGAAATATGCACCGATTTGGGTTATTTTCACCAAAGAAATGTAGCAGAATAAATTTTGGTGTAAATTCATGAAAAAAGATCTCTAGTTTTAAAACTGAAACAATGAAAAAACTAGGTTTTTTGTTTGTTTTATTAATATTTGTTTTGTTTTTATAAATAGTGGTGATTAAATACCACCAAAAGAAAGCTCCGTTTGTGTGAACAAAATGATAAAAATTAATTTTAGATACAGAGTTGCATGACCGCGCAATTGTCAAAGTGCAAGCGCTGAAATCTAAGAATTGGCCTGGGCAGGAAGGGGGTGAAAGTGCCCGGGATTAAAGCGATTAAATATTTCATTTTTTACTCTGTTCTCTTTGTGAATTGAACTTAAGAGCTTACCACGTCCTTTTTATGCAATGCACATTTTTCATTTAGCATTAAATACTGCACAATTTTTTTTTTTTTTTTGTGAACCAAACTTTTTACAGCATGCAAAAATGTAAGCAAATGAGTCACATGATCGTGTTATCACATGCGGTAACTGATAGACACCCCAAGAGAAGGGCCCGTTATTCAAACGCCATCCTCATAGGAAAAAATGAAAAAAAAGCTTGGACTTAAGCGGAAGTTCCACTTTTGTGTGAAACTCTGCTTTTATCCATCTACCCTACCCCAACCCCCCCGTGCCACATTTGGCACCTTTCAGGGGAGGGGGGGGGACAGGTACCAGTTTGACAAGCATTGTTCCCCCACTTCCGGGAGATCATATTGCCTGCTCTCCCAGAAGTTCAGCCCCCTCCTCCTGCCTCCGCCAGACCAATTAGAAAGCATGGCGCGCTTTAAAGCACAATTTTGAATCACCTTGGGCACTAAACCCATACAGGGAAGTTACCCCCCCCCGATATTTGTGTTGCCGCTTAACTCCATAACAGCACAGTGAAGTGCACCGACTTTGGAGCATCAGAATTCGCACCCCATTCAGTGCAACAGAACCATTCTAATTGGTGCGACTTGAGTCGCTCCAACTTAGAAGGTTCCTGCACTATTTTTGTTTGGACATCTGTTAAGTCACATGCAAGGCGTGCCAAGTTTCTGCTTCAAAGTCACATGGAAGCCATGGCAGTGTGCAGCGTCCAGGAGGTGGTTTTAAACCTGGCATCTGTATATACTGCAGTGCATCCAGAAAGAATTCACAGCGCTTCGCTTTTTCCTCATTTTATGTTATAGCCTTATTCCAAAAATTGATTGAATTCATTATTTTCCTCAAAATTCTACAAACAATCCCCCCTAATCACAACATGAAAAAAGTTTGTTTGAAATCTCACAGCCTTTGCATAATACTTTGGTGAAGCACTTATGGCACCAATTACAGCCTCAAGTCTTTGAGTATGATGCTACAAGCTTGGCACATCTACTTTTGGACAGTTTCCCCCATTCTTCTTCGCAGGACCTCTCAAGCTCCATCAGGTTGGATGGGGAGCGTCGGTGCACAGCCATTTTCAGATCTCTCAAGTCTAGAGAGGGGTTCAAGTCTAGGCTCTGGCTGGACCACTCAAGGACATTCACAAAGCTTCCTGTAGCCACTCCTTTGTTATCTTGGCTGTGTGCTTAGGGTCGTTGTCCAGTTGGAAGATGAACCTTCTCCCCAGTCTGAGGTCCAGAGCAGGTTTTCATCAAGGAAGTCTCTGTACATTGCTGAATTCATCTTTCCCATCCTGACAAGTCTCCAAGTTCCTGCTGCTGAAAAACATCCCCACAGCATGATGCTGTCACCACCATGCTTCACTGTAGGGATGGTATTGGCCAGGTGATGAGCGGTGCCTGGTTTCCTCCAGACATGCTGCTTGCCATTCAGGCCAAAGAGTTCAATCTTTGTTTCATCAGACCAGATAATATGGTTTCTTATGGTCTGAGAGTCCTTCAGGTGCCTTTTGGCAAACTCCAGGTGGGCTGTCATGTGCCTTTTACTGAGGAGTGGCTTCCATCTGACCACTCTACCATACAGACCTGATTGGTGGAGTGCTGCAGATATGGTTGTTCTTCTGGAAGGTTCTCCTCTCTCCAGAGAAATGCTGGAGCTCTGTCAGAGAGACCATCAGGGTCTTGGTCACCTCCCTGACTAAGGCCCTTCTCCCCCGATCGCTCAGTTTAGCCAGACGGCCTGCACTAGGAAGAGTCCTGGTGGTTCCAAACGTATTCTATTTTACAGATGATGGAGGCCACTGTGCTCATTGGGACCTTCAATGCCGCAGAAATGTACCCTTCCTCATATCTGTGCCTCCATACAATCCTGTCTCGGAGATCTACAGACAATTTCTTGGACTTCATGGCCTGGTTTGTGCTCTGACATGCACTGTTAACTGTGGGACCTTATATAGACGGGTGTGTGCCTTTCCAAATCATGTCCAATCAACTGAATTCACCACAGGTGGACTCCAATCAAGTTGTAGAAACATCTCAAGGATGATCAGTGGAAACAGGATGTACCTGACCTCAATTGAGTGTCATTGCAAAGGCTGTGATACTTATGTACATGGGATTTATTTTTATTTTTTTATTTTTAATAAATTTGAAAAGATTTTAAAACAAACTTCTTTGACGTTGTCATTATTGGGGATTGTTTGTAGAAATTTGAGGAAAATAATTAATTTAATCCATTTTGGAATAAGGTTGTAACATAAAATGTGGAAAAAGAAGAGCTGTGAATACTTTCTGGATGCACTGTACATGTGTTGGTGTTTGCTGGGAGTGTGCTGCACAGGACAAAGATGTAAAAATCAGCACATTATTTAGTGAAAACAGAACACAGTAAACTTTGGCAGGCACACATTTAACCCTTTGATTGTCCTGGAGGTTTAACCCCTTTCCAGCCAGTGTACTTAGTACAGTGACAGTGTATACTATTAGCACTGATCACTGTATTAGTGTCACTGGTGATGCAAGCGCCTACAAAGAGTCCATGTCAGATTGCCCACCATACTATCGCAATCCCAATATAAGTCACCGATCGATGCCATTACTAATATAATAAAAAAAAGGTAAACATTCATATACAGTACACACACCATAGTTTGTAGACTAACTTTCACTTCCGGTTTCAGGAGAGGAGCGGGGCTTCGTATGACCGCATCGCTGGACCATGGGACAGGCGAGTGTCCGATTAATAAAAGTCAGCAGTTACAAAAAAGTGTAGCTGCTGACTTTTATATGGGTGGAACTGCGCTTTAAAATCTGTATTTTTTGCTAGAAAATACATTTAGAACCCTCAAACGTTATATTTTTTCTAGCAGAGACCCTAGGGAATAAAATGGTCGTTGTTGCAATATTTTAGGTCACACTGTATTTGCACAGAATTTTATTAGTACAAAAAAAAAATTGGGCTAACTTTACGGTTTGCTTTTTTTAATTCATTAAAGTGTATTAATGTGCAAAAACAGTGTGAAAAAAACGCCTGAAAAACACCCAAGAAAAATCCCATTCATTTCAATGGCACCTGTTCACATCTGAGCGTTTCGTCACCTAAAGCAAAACGCCTGAAAAACGTCTTAGGCTCAAAAAAAAAAAGAACATGAGCTTCTTTGGGGCAGATTACATGCGTTTTTCACATTGGTGACCTGAACAAAATGGTGGTAGAAACACGCAATCTTGAAACGCTCAGGTGTGAATGCAGCCTAAAAAAGCGAAAGCTTGGATTAAATTTGTAAATATCTTTTCAAACTGAACATTTACTACTCTACAGTAACACTTTTTAAACCAAATGCTGGTCAAAAAAAGAACATTGTTGTCTCAGGATTGCATAAAACCTTAGAGCTTGTTCACATTTGTGGTTGTGGGGGGAGATAAAGACAAACACAGCTGAGCTGCATTTTTACCATCTCCCAACTGCTCTCCCTAAGCCCTGGTTTACATTGGAGCAATTTGTCAAATCAAATCGCATGCAAAATTGACTGCAATGGCATCGTCCAAATCTGTGCGATGCCGCACCAATTCCCAAAAGTCATTTCTGTACTACTTTTGGTGTATTCCAAATTCCATTGACATCTGTTAGCAACCCACATGGATTTCTCTGAAATTGCCCCGAAGTCAGGACTGACATTGTGTGAGTTCAGCTGAACTCGCACGGATTCATTCCCCCTGTCAGTGTGAACCTGGGCTTAAAGTGGTTCTAAAGGCCTTTTACCTTTGGCACCCCTGCTAATGGACACTGGCAGTGCTGATTCCTCTTTCATAGGACAGCCTTATAGGGAGGCGAGCAGATACATCAAAAAAAAAAAAAAAAGGAGATATATATATATCTATATATCTATATATAGATAGATATATATATATATCTATATATAGATATATATATATATCTATATATATATATATATATATATCTATATATAGATATATATATATATATATCTATATATAGATATAAAGATATATCTATATATAGATATATATATATATATATATATATATCTATATATATATATATATATATATATATATCTATATATATATATATATATATATACACACACACACATATATACACACACATATACATACATATATACACACACACACACACACAGAGTATCTCACAAAAGTACACTCCTCACATTTCTGTAAATCTTTTCTTCTATCTTTTCATGTGACAACACTGAAGAAATTACACTTTGCTACAATGTAAAGTAGTGAGTGTACAGCTTGTATAACAGTGTAAATTTGCTGTCCCCTCAAAATAACTCAACACACAGCCATTAATGTCTAAACCGCTGGCAACAAAAGTGAGTACACCCCTAAGTGAAAATGTCCAAATTGGGCCCAAAGTGTCAATATTTTGTGTGGCCACCATTATTTTCCAGCACTGCCTTAACCCTCTTGGGCATGGAGTTCACCAGAGCTTCACAGGTTGTCACTGGAGTCCTCTTCCCCTCCTCCATGATGACATCACAGAGCTGGTGGATGTTAGGATGTTGCTTGGCCAGTCCATCACCTTTATATATATTTATATTAGGGGTGCAACGGATCGTCACCGATCCGTGATCCGAACGGTTCAGCCTGTATGGACCGGCACACATGCGCTCCACGGAGCGCGCCGCCGCCTCGGCCTTAGGAAAGGCCGCGGCTTTGGCCTAGCTCCAGAGCGGCGTCCATCTTGGTACACCCGATGGCCGTTTACCATGTGATCACTCCGTCAAATGATGGAGTGATCACTTGTAAACAAACCGGCGTCATATATAGTAGGTGAGGTTGAAAAAAGACACAAGTCCATCAAGTCCAACCTATGTGTGTGATTATGTGTCAGTATTACATTACATATCCCTGTATATTGCGGTCATTCAGGTGATTATCTAATAGTTTCTTGAAGCTATCAATGCTCCCCGCTGAGACCACCGCCTGTGGAAGGGAATTCCACATCCTTGCCGCTCTTACAGTAAAGAACCCTCTACGTAGTTTAAGGTTAAACCTCTTTTCTTCTAATTGTAATGAGTGGCCACGAGTCTTATTAAACTCTCTTCTGCGAAAAAGTTTTATACCTATTGTGGGGTCACCAGTACAGTATTTGTAAATTGAAATCATATCCCCTCTCAAGCGTCTCTTCTCCAGAGAGAATAAGTTCAGTGCTCGCAACCTTTCCTCATAACTAAGATCCTCCAGACCCTTTATTAGCTTTGTTGCCCTTCTTTGTACTCGCTCCATTTCCAGTACGTCCCTCCTGAGGACTGGTGCCCAGAACTGGACAGCATACTCCAGGTGCGGGCGGACCAGAGTCTTGTAGAGTGGGAGAATTATCGTTTTATCTCTGCAGTTGATCCCCCTTTTAATGCATGCCAATATTCTGTTTGCTTTATTAGCAGCAGCTTGGCATTGCATGCCATTGCTGAGCCTATCATCCACTAGGACCCCCAGGTCCTTTTCCATCCTAGATTCCCCCAGAGGTTCTCCCCCCAGTGTATAGATTGCATTCATATTTTTGCCACCCAAATGCATTATTTTACATTTTTCTACATTGAACCTCATTTGCCATGTAGTCGCCCACCCCATTAACTTGTTCAGGTCTTTTTGCAAGATTTCCACATCCTGCGGAGAAGTTATTGCCCTGCTTAGCTTAGTATCGTCTGCAAATACAGAGATTGAACTGTTTATCCCATCCTCCAGGTCGTTTATGAACAAATTAAATAGGATTGGTCCCAGCACAGAACCCTGGGGAACCCCACTACCCACCCCTGACCATTCTGAGTACTCCCCATTTATCACCACCCTCTGAACTCGCCCTTGTAGCCAGTTTTCAATCCATGTACTCACCCTATGGTCCATGCCAACGCACCTTATTTTGTACAGTAAACGTTTATGGGGAACTGTGTCAAATGCTTTTGCAAAATCCAGATACACCACGTCTACGGGCCTTTCTTTATCTAGATGGCAACTCACCTCCTCATAGAAGGTTAATAGATTGGTTTGGCAAGAACGATTCTTCATGAATCCATGCTGATTACTGCTAATGATATAATTCTTATTACTAAAATCTTGTATATAGTCCCTTATCATCCCCTCCAAGAGTTTACATACTATTGATGTTAGGCTAACTGGTCTGTAATTCCCAGGGATGTTTTTTGGGCCCTTTTTAAATATTGGTGCTACATAGGCTTTTCTCCAATCAGCTGGTACCATTCCAGTCAATAGACTGTCTGTAAAAATTAGGAACAACGGTCTGGCAATCACCTGACTGAGTTCCCTAAGTACCCTCGGATGCAAGCCATCTGGTCCCGGTGATTTATTAATGTTAAGTTTCTCAAGTCTAATTTTAATTCCGTCGTCTGTTAACCATGTAGGTGCTTCCTGTGTTGTGTCATGAGGATAAACACTGCAGTTTTGGTTACTGAAGCCCCCCGATTCACTCGTGAAGACTGAGGAGAAGAATAAATTCAATACTTTTGCCATCTCCCCATCCTTTGTAACCAGATGTCCTTCCTCATTCTTTATGGGGCCAATATGGTCTGTCCTCCCTTTTTTACTGTTTACATACTTAAAGAATTTCTTGGGATTTTTTTTGATCTCCTCCGCTATGTGTCTTTCATGTTCTATCTTAGCCAACCTAATTGCACCCTTACATTTCTTATTGCATTGTTTATAAAATCTGAATGCTGTGGATGATCCCTCAACCTTGTATTTTTTGAAGGCCTTCTCCTTTGCTTTTATATGCATTTTTACATTGGAGTTAAGCCATCCAGGATGTTTGTTCGCTCTTTTAAATTTATTACCCAATGGGATACATTGGCTAATGCCCTTATTTAATATGCTCTTAAAGCAAACCCATCTCTCCTCCGTATTCTTTGTTCCTAATATTTTATCCCAATTTATGCCTTTTAGCAAGGTTTGTAGTTTAGGGAAGTTGGCTCTTTTGAAATTCAGTGTCTTTGTGTTCCCTTCATGTCTCCTATTTGTGTGATTTATACTGAAACTAATTGACCTGTGATCGCTGTTACCTAAATTGCCCCGTATTTCCACATCTGTTATCAGGTCTGTATTGTTGGTAATCAGTAGATCTAGTAATGTTTTATTTCTAGTTGGTGTGTCTACCATCTGACCCATAAAATTGTCCTGCAAGACACTAAGGAACTGGCGAGCCTTAAATGAATGCGCGGTTCCCTCCGCCCAGTCTATGTCTGGATAATTAAAATCCCCCATTATGATAACACTTCCCATCATTGCTGCTAATCCAATTTGTGATAGGAGATCCGTCTCCACTTCCTCCCTCAGGTTAGGGGGCCTATAGCATACTCCCAGTATTATTTTCCCCTTAGCTTCATCCCTTTGGAGCTCTACCCATAAAGATTCCACCTCCTCCCTAGCCCCCTCAGTGATGTCATCTCTCACATTCACTTGTACATTATTCTTGATATATAGGCATACCCCTCACCCTTTTTTACCCTCTCTATCCTTGCGGTATAGGGTATACCCTTGAATGTTTGCCAGCCAATCATGAGAGCTGTTGAACCAGGTCTCTGAAATTCCCACAAAATCCAAATCCTCCTTGTACAACACTATCTCTAGTTCACCCATCTTGTCCGCCATGCTCCTGGCATTGGTGAACATGCCACATAGTTTAGACCGGTCGCATATTGTCCTCGTATTGGGTGTTTCAAGATTGCAACTTGGACTTGCTACTATACTCACCTTGTGTTTTTGTGCTTTGGTTAACCTACCACTAAATGCCCCCAATACTACCCTCTGGAATATCTTCCGCGCTGGCTATCACTGTCTCTGGACCCTCCCCCCCATCGCCTAGTTTAAAAACCCCTCTAACTTTTTGGCCATCTTCATTCCCAGCAGATCTGCACCCTCCTCATTTAGGTGCAGTCCGTCCCTTCTATAGTACCGGCTACCGACTGAGAAGTCGGCCCAGTCCTCCAGGAACCCAAACCCCTCCTTACTACACCAGCTCTTCAGCCACTTGTTTACTTCCCTAATCTCCCTCTGCCTCTCTGGTGTGGCTCGATGTACCGGTAGTATTTCTGAGAACACTACCTTGGAGGTCCTTTTCCTCAATTTAGCTCCTAAGTCCCTAAAATCGTTTTTTAGGACAGTCCATCTGCCTCTGACTTTGTCATTGGTGCCAACGTGCACCATGACAGCCGGGTCTTCCCCAGCCCCTCCCAGTAATCTGTCCACAAGATCCGTGATGTGCCGAACCCGAGCGCCCGGTAGACAACATACTGTTCGGCACTTCAGGTCTTTGTTACAGATTGCCCTCTCTGTCCTTCTAAGAATTGAGTCCCCTACCACCAGAATCTGTCTTTCCTTTCCCTTTGCTGCCCCCCCACTCTCACTGGAGGAGTTCTTCCCCTGGCAGCTAGGAGAGTCCCTCATCTCCAGCAGTGCTGGTCCCTGACTGGTTACACCAATGTCACTCAATGGAGCGTACTTATTGGGATGCTCCAGTCCTGGATCGGCCTCCCTGGCACTTCCCCCTCTACCCCTCCTGACTGTCACCCATCTACTCTTTGCTAGTGCCTGCACCTCTTTGTCTCCACCCGCCTCTGTGCTGGCCCCTGCCGGCACCTGCCGTGTATGTTCCTGGCTCACCTTTAGTATGGAGGGACTTCTCAGTGCTGACAGTTGCTTCCCCAGATTCAGAACCTGGGCTTCCAGGGAAACAATGTGCTTACATTTTGCACAGCAGTATTCACCCTCGATCGGATGATCAAGGAACGCATACATGCGGCAAGATGTACAAAGAGTCGCCTCTCCACACCCGCCGGGCATCGTACCTATTAAATTTGGTGAGGATTTGGGGATTTTACCCTGTCCAAATTACCTAACAACTAGCTTCCTGGCACTAATACTCAAGACAATACACAGGTACACGACAAGACAATACACAGGTACACAATACACAAGTACTAACGATCCACACACACTACTCAGACAACACTCAGATACTCACACTACACAGGTACTATGACCCCTGTTATAACCTCCTGTTTTAAACTCTTGTTTTTAACTCCCACTTAATCCAGCTCCACAGCTTCAAACTGAGCACGCTCAGACTGAGTCCTACAACAAGTTAAATAGGCACCTGTGAGCAATTAACCACACCCCTTAATTGATAGACTGATGAAACAAGAAAAAAAAAAAAAGCTATTTAAAAAGTGACAGCAAAAGGCAAATTAAAAACTAAAAGGAAAAGTCCCCAAAATGCAACCCAGCAAACACCAACAGACAGCAAACACACACCAACAGACAGCAACACACACCAACAGACAGCAACACACACCAACAGACAGCAACACACACCAACAGACAGCAACACGCACCAACAGACAGCAAGACTTGTATACTCTAACACTTGTTTTTAACTCCCACTTAATCCAGCTCCACTTACACCAAGCTCCACAGCTTCATACTGAGCATATCTCTCTCCACTCTGTGTACTAATCTGTACAGTGGAGGGGAGAGATCAGATGGCAGCAGTGCCAATACTCTGCAATGCCCTGACAATACCCTGCAAAACCCTGACACAATACTCTGCTAATATATTATTACAGTGGGGGAGATTTTTTATTTGTTGATCCGAGGAACGATCTGAACCGTGAGTTTTTTGATCCGTTGCAGTATAACTAACTAAATATATATATTTTTTTTATTTATTTATTTATTTTTTTTACACATACACACAGGAACCTTTGTTTATGAGTAATGCATTTTACGAGCGTTTTGAATAAGGAGCAGCATTTTATATTTTTTTTAAATTCTGACTCGGTTTGCTAGTGTAGTCTCTCAAAACTAGCAGAATTCAAGCTAATAGGCGGTGCAGTACCGCATTTGGCCAGAGGGTCGGGGGTGCCGGGAACACTCGGAATGGGTCACAGCCGTTCGGAAATACTCTGTTCCCAAGTATTTCCAATGCCCCCCCCACCTCTGGCCACATATGGTATTGCATGTAATAGAAGTCAATGTGGAACGAATTATCTTTGTTTCCATTGACTTCTATGGGGAAACTCGCATTGATATGCGAGTGATTTGGATTACAAGCATTCTCATGGAACAGATTATGCTCGTAATCCAGGGTTTCACTATATATAAAATGTTTGGTGGCTCTAAGTAATTTTCTAGCAAAAAATAATGATTTTAACTTGAAACCAACAAGTGTTAAAAAAGGTTTAGTCTTTAAGTGGTTAAACATCCCTCATTTACAGACCGAAGTTCGTTCCTTTTAAAGAACAAAACATTACAATGTTTATAGTTCGCTCAGCAGCTGAAAAATGTTGTGATACTTGGCAGACTGTCCTTTTTTTTTTTTTTTTGAAAGCCGTCGGCTTGAGCAGAGAATTCTTTGCATAGAAAGAATTGGGAGAATGCTTTAAGATTATGGGGGGGAGAAATTGCAATAACGATTCTGAACGATCAATCGTGCAGCTCTAGTGCACATGTGCGAAGAGCGCTGCACTCTTACTGGCCTGGCAGCAGGGGAAGGAGGAAGTGTCAAACACATGTACCCGCTCCTCCCTCCTGAAGGGTGCCAAATGTGGCACTGGAGGGGGGAGAGAAGACAGATAAGTGGAAGTTCCACTTTTGGGTGGAACTCCTCCTTAAACATTAGGGGAGGGAAAGGGGATCACCGCTCCAGGTGGAAATGTGGATATAGAACTCTCCTCAGAACTGGAACATCTGGTGCCGGCTAAGCATATAGCAACATGAGGCAAAAAAGAATCTCTGGACAGCCACACTCCAGAATATAGCCTTTATTTGTAAGAAATCCAACAGATACAAGCCACAGCAAAAAAATGTGACCAACGTACTGACGCGTTTCACACTTAACAGTGCTTAGTCATAGCTGCTCTACCACCAAAAACAGTGCAATATATATACTAAAATGTTTCAAATATGTGACTCCATGTGTATTTAATTGAGTCTAATTACTCAATTAAACCTTCAATTGAAAGAAACCCTTGATTATCAAACGTGTTCAATGTGTGTGAGTTGGGGGAATACGCATGAATATGTGAGTTCAGTGCAAAGATGAAGCAAATTCGCCCTCACTGGCCAACCTATACATGGGTTGGTGGGAGAGGAGCCGCATCTTTGGACATGATAGCCCCCGCCGGTTTGGTATGTTTTTTTTCTGTCGCTACTAGGGATGAGCTTCGAGTTCGAGTCGAACTCATGTTCGACTCGAACATTGGCTGTTCGCAAGTTCACCGAACAGCGAACAATTTGGGGTGTTCGCGGCAAATTCGAATGCCGCGGAACACCCTTTAAAAGTCTATGGGAGAAATCAAAAGTGCTAATTTTAAAGGCTAATATGCAAGTTATTGTCATAAAAAGTGTTTGGGGACCTGGGTCCTGCCCCAGGGGACATGGATCAATGCAAAAAAAAGTTTTAAAAACGGCCGTTTTTTCAGGAGCAGTGATTTTAATAATACTTAAAGTCAATCAATAAAAGTGTAATATCCCTTTAAATTTCGTACCTGGGGGGTGTCTATAGTGTGCCTGTAAAGGGGCGCATGTTTCCTGTGTTTAGAACAGTCTGACAGCAAAATGACATTTTGAAGGAAAAAACTCATTTAAAACTACCCGCGGCTATTGCATTGCCGACAATACACATAGAAGTTCATTGATAAAAACGGCATGGGAATTCCCCAAAGGGGAACCCCGAACCAAAATTAAAAAAAAAAAAATGACGTGGGGGTCCCCCTAAATTCCATACCAGGCCCTTCAGGTCTGGTATGGATATTAAGGGGAACCCCGACCAAAATTTAAAAAAAAAAATGACGTGGGGTTCCCCCTAAATTCCATACCAGACCCTTCAGGTCTGGTATGGATTTTAAGGGGAACCCCGCGCCAAAAAAAAAAAAAAAACGGCGTGGGGTCCCCCCAAAAATCCATACCAGACCCTTATCCGAGCACACAACCTGGCAGGCCGCAGGAAAAGAGGGGGGGACAAGAGTGCGGCCCCCCCTCCCTCCTGAACCGTACCAGGCCACATGCCCTCAACATTGGGAGGGTGCTTTGGGGTAGCCCCCCAAAACACCTTGTCCCCATGTTGATGAGGACAAGGGCCTCATCCCCACAACCCTGGCCGGTGGTTGTGGGGGTCTGCGGGCGGGGGGCTTATCGGAATCTGGAAGCCCCCTTTAACAAGGTGACCCCCAGATCCCGGCCCCCCCCCTGTGTGAAATGGTAAGGGGGTATGTACCCCTACCATTTCACGAAAAAAGTGTCAAAAATGTTAAAAATGACAAGAGACAGTTTTTGACAATTCCTTTATTTAAATGCTTCTTCTTTCTTCTATCTTCCTTCATCTTCTGGTTCTTCTGGCTCTTCTGGTTCTTCTGGTTCTTCCTCCGGCGTTCTCGTCCAGCATCTCCTCCGCGGCGTCTTCTGTCTTCTTCTCCTCGGGCCGCTCCGCACCCATGGCATGGGGGGGAGGCTCCCGCTCTTCTCTTCTTCTCTTCTTCTTTTCTTCTTTTCTTCTTGACGGGACTTGACGGGACTTCCCTGTGGCATTCCCCGTGACGTCACAGGGAAGTCCCGTCAAGTCACCGTGCGTCAGAGGGGGGTCAGAGGGGGGCGGGGTCACCGGGTGGCCCCCCCCCCCCCCCGTTATTTAAGAACTGTCAGACGAGGAGCGCCGTCACACAGCGGGAGCCTCCCTCCATGCCAGCATGGATTGCGGAGCGGCCCGGAGAAGAAAATGAAGAAGAAGAGAAGAAGAGAAGAAAAGAAGAAAAGAAGAAAAGAAGAAAAGAAGAAGAGAAGAAGAGAAGAGCGGGAGCCTCCCCCCCATGCCATGGGTGTGGAGCGGCCCGAGGAGAAGAAGACAGAAGACGCCGCGGAGGAGATGCTGGACGAGAACGCCGGAGGAAGAACCAGAAGAACCAGAAGAGCCAGAAGAACCAGAAGATGAAGGAAGATAGAAGAAAGAAGAAGCATTTAAATAAAGGAATTGTCAAAAACTGTCTCTTGTCATTTTTAACATTTTTGACACTTTTTTCATGAAATGGTAGGGGTACTTATGTACCCCCTTACCATTTCACACAGGGGGGGGGCCGGGATCTGGGGGTCACCTTGTTAAAGGGGGCTTCCAGATTCCGATAAGCCCCCCGCCCGCAGACCCCCACAACCACCGGCCAGGGTTGTGGGGATGAGGCCCTTGTCCTCATCAACATGGGGACAAGGTGTTTTGGGGGGCTACCCCAAAGCACCCTCCCAATGTTGAGGGCATGTGGCCTGGTACGGTTCAGGAGGGAGGGGGGGCCGCACTCTTGTCCCCCCCTCTTTTCCTGCGGCCTGCCAGGTTGCGTGCTCGGATAAGGGTCTGGTATGGATTTTTGGGGGGACCCCACGCCGTTTTTTTTTTTTTTTTTGGCGCGGGGTTCCCCTTAAAATCCATACCAGACCTGAAGGGTCTGGTATGGAATTTAGGGGGAACCCCACGTCATTTTTTTTTTAAAATTTTGGCCGGGGTTCCCCTTAATATCCATACCAGACCTGAAGGGCCTGGTATGGAATTTAGGGGGACCCCCACGTCATTTTTTTTTTTTTAATTTTGGTTCGGGGTTCCCCTTTGGGGAATTCCCATGCCGTTTTTATCAATGAACTTCTATGTGTATTGTCGGCAATGCAATAGCCGCGGGTAGTTTTAAATGAGTTTTTTCCTTCAAAATGTCATTTTGCTGTCAGACTGTTCTAAACACAGGAAACATGCGCCCCTTTACAGGCACACTATAGACACCCCCCAGGTACGAAATTTAAAGGGATATTACACTTTTATTGTTTGACTTTAAGCATTATTAAAATCACTGCTCCTGAAAAAACGGCCGTTTTTAAAACTTTTTTTTGCATTGATCCATGTCCCCTGGGGCAGGACCCAGGTCCCCAAACACTTTTTATGACAATAACTTGCATATAAGCCTTGAAAATCAGCACTTTTGATTATTCATGTTCGTGTCCCATAGACTTTAACGGTGTTCGCATGTTCGAACGAACTTTTTTCCTGTTCGCATGTTCTGGTGCGAACCGAACAGGGGGGTGTTCGGCTCATCCCTAGTCGCTACATAGATGACCTGTTTATCACATCGGACCATAAGGTTTCATTAGAAAACTGGCTCTCTTTTTTAAACAAGAACTCCCTTAATCCAAAGTTCACTGGGCACCTCCAAGAGAGCTCCATTGAATTTTTGGATGTGAAATTGTCTGGTATGAATGGTGAGGTGACAACGGGTATATACAGGAAATCTACAACTGGAAATGCTCTGTTAAGAGCCGATTCTGCCCATCCGAGACACACCATCGGAGGTTTCCCGTTTGGCCAGTTCTTGAGATTAAAGCGACTATGTAGCACACCGGAAACTTTTCAAAAAGAGGCCATGGACATGACCCAAAGGTTCAAGGATAGGGGGTACCCAGAGAAAGGTCATTTTTAGGGCCCTCTCTGCAGCCAATAAGGTCCCTAGAAACACCTTACTGGAAGAGAATAAAGATAAAAATCACATCAAAAAACAAACTTTCCATTTCTATGGGCAATGTTCCTATTTTTTTACAACCTATAGTACAGAATTTTCAAAAATTTGTAATACAGTAACTAAATACCTACCTGTCTTATTTAACCACTTCAATACCGGGCACTTATACACCTTCCCGCCCAGACCAATTTTCAGCTTTTCAGTGCTGTCGCAGTTTGAATGACAATTGCGCGGTCATCCAACACTGTGCCCAAACAAAATTTTTATCATTTTGTTCCCACAAATAGAGCTTTCTTTTGGTGGTATTTGATCACCTCTGCGGTTTTTATTTTTTGCTAAACAAATAAAAAGAGACCAAAAATTTTGAAAAAAAAAAAAAAAATTTTTGCTTTTGTTTCTGTTAAAAAATTTTGTAAATAAGTAAGTTTTATCTTTCACTGATGGGCACTGATAAGGCGGCACCGATGAGGTGACACCAATGAGCGGGCACCGATGATGGGCACTGGTAGGCAGCACTGATACGCAGCACTGATGGGCATTGATAGGCGGCACTGATGGGCACTCATGGGTGGCACTGATGGGCACTGATAGGTGACATTGATGGGCACTGAAAAGCTGCAAAGGTCGGTTCTTATGGGTGGCACTGATAGGCGGCACTGATGGGCACGGATACGTGGCACTGATAGGCATCCCTGGTGGCACTGGCAGTGGTAGGCATTGCGAGTGGGCACTAATTGGCAGCTGCCTGGGCACAGATTAGTATTTCCCTGGGGGTCTAGGGGGCATACCTGGTGGTCCAGTGTGGATGGCTTCCCTGGTGGTCCTGGGTGGGATCCGAGGGGGGGCTGTGCTGTTAAACAATCAGTGAGGAAAAGCCGATCACCGGCTCTTCCTATTTATTTATTTGATTGGACACGGCTGATCACGTGGTAAAGAGTCTCCATCAGAGACTCTTTACCTAGATCGGTGTTGTGGGATGTCAGACTGACACCCCGCAACAACGATCGCTGCGATGTGCGCCCCCGGGGGCGTGCAGCGGCTCAATAACCTGCGGACGTCATATGACGCCCTTCAGGAGATTGAAACCACTTTGCTGCCATCATTCTGCTATATGGCGGGCGGCAAGTGGTTAATAACCTCATTTACAATGAAATTCTTTCAAAGGGTATAAGATCAGTTTCTCGTAGAGCCCCCACTCTGGGAAGATCCCTTTCACCCAGTTTGTTCTCCAGCACACAATCAGGCTCCAATTGGCTTCACTTTAAAAGGTAACTTTAAATGTGGCATTAAAGGATGTGACTATTGTCTCTATATAAAAAAGGCCAAGTTGTGAGCTCTAGTGTAAACGGTAAAACTTTTGACATCACATCCTTCATTAACTGTAATTCCAGATTTCTCATCTATGTTATCACATGTGAACAATGTCAGATCCAGTATGTTGGCCGTACTACACGTAGGCTGAAAGATCGATTATACGATCATCTATACGACATTGAAAAAAACAAATCCACAAATGTAGATAAACATTGCAACCTCATACATTTTAAGGATGTCACTGGCCTTTCCATACAGGGTGTGGAGAAAATGACTACCCCCAAAAGAGGAGGGGACAAGTTCAGAATACTTTTGCAAGCGTGAAATATTCTGGATATTTACTCTACACACCAGAATCCCGACAGGATTGAACTTTGAGTGGGACATTTCTCACTATTCTGACTAGATTAATGGCGGTGTATATGGGTTGTAGGGCAGACAAGATTTGCCATTCAGGCTTCAGTTTACTATGGTTCATACAATTAACATTGTCATGTGTATGCCCGTTTTTAACGGGAAGTGTGGCAATACTTTGGCCATCTTGATACTGACCACTCTGTTTGCATAGTGTTGTGGACATGAGTGGGGAGTGTTACATTTAGATGGCTTTTACCTACATATGGGCAGTTTAGGCCGTCATCAGGACTCTAAACGGGACATATTTGAAACACTATGGACCATTGGGAGGTTTGAGCAAGGAGATGTCCACAAGTTAAAACGTGATTGGCCATACATAGCTATGTCTTCCACTGTCTGTTCTCATTAACAATAATGTTTTCCCTCGTTTCCTGTTTTCTCCCTGCCTGGTTTTTGTTTCCCTTTTCCCTATGCTAGTGTAGAGTGCTTCATTTGGTTTTGCATTCATTTATACAAAATTGGATTTTGTTTCATGTTGGACACACTTATTAACAATGTCCCATATTATGTCTTCATGATATACCTATTGCATATACAACAGAGATCTGGTAGATCCCATATAAAAGTATACACACGGGATATATATATATATGTGCCAAAACATACGTAATCACAAAGGTATATGTAAATAAATGGATGAATAAGTGCTGTCTAATACAAACTGTGTGTAAGGAACGTGTGTATGTGTGTATCTATATACACACGTTCCTTACACACAGTTGGTATTAGACAGCACTTATTCATCCATTTATTTACATATACCTTTGTGATTACGTATGTTTTGGCACACACACACACACACACTTTTTTTTACATATTTATTATTATCATATAGTCAGTCATTTTATTTTATTCAAATGTTTAATTCTAATCACATTTTATTTTTATTTTATTTCATTTATTCACCAACTATTCAGGTGTTCACATATTTATTAGACATATTTACAGCTCACAGTTCATTGGAACAATTTATTAAAACAAAATAAGTTAGACACTTTATTTTAGTTGGTTTAAATTTAATTCACTATAAAAGCATTTGCTTCATCTTTGCACTGAATTCACATATTCATGTGTATTCCCCCAACTCACACACATTGAACACGTTTGTTAATCAAGGGTTTCTTTCAATTAAAGATCTAATTGAGTAATTAGACTCAATTAACTACACATGAAGTCACATATTTGAAACATTTTAGTATATATATTGCACTGTTTTTGGTGGTAGGGCAGCTATGACTAAGCACTGTCAAGTGTGAAACGCGTCAGCTCGTTTGTCCCATTTTTTGCTGTATCTGTTGGACTTTTTACAAATAAAGGCTATATTCCGGAGTGCGGCTGTCCAGAACTTCCTTTTTGCCTCCTCTTTAACCACTTGCCGACCGAGCCATAGCTGAAAGACGGCTACAGCGCGGTCAGCTTATTCTGGGTGGACGTCCATGGACGTCCTCACAGAATCGCGTTCCCACACGCCCCCTGGGGTGCCCACACGGGAACATCCGTGACCACCGGGTCCCCGGATCATGGTAAACAGCCACTGATAGCGGCCGTTTACCACGTGATCGCCCCGTCAAATGACGGAGCATCACTTGTAAACAAACTGGCATCATGTCATGACGCCGGTTCCTCCCTCCCCTCCGAGGCCGGTTCCTCCCTCCCCTCTCTGTACCGATTGGTACAGTGTGAGAGGGAGAGAGATTGTTTGCAGCGCTGTGGGCACTACAGATCCAGCCCACAGTGCCAATACTCTGCCAATACTCCGCCAATAAATTTTAACAGAAACAAAGAAATTTTTTTTTTTTTTACTGAATATTCAGTCTTTTTTGATTTATAGCGCAAAAAATAAAAAACCCAGCGGTGCTTAAATACCACCAAAATAAAGCTCTATTTGTGTGAAAAAAGGACAAACATTTCATATGGGTACAGTGTTGCATGACTGAGTAATTGTCAAAGTGTGAGAGCATCGAAAGCTGAAAATTGGTCTGGTTAGGAAGGGGGTTTAAGTGCCCGGTGGTCAAGTGGTTAAACATTCTAATAAGTTAAGTGTTTTTTTTTTTTAACACATTGATCTGTTTATTAGCTTGAGCTCCAGAAGGTTTTACGTCCTTCATGATCAGACCATTTTTTTTTTTTTTGCTATTCAGCACTGTGTGGTCATGCAACACTGTACCCAGAAGAAATTTATATATTTTTTTCACACAAAGAGCTTTTTTTTTTAGTGGCATTTAATCACCACTGGGCTTTTTATTTTAGGAATACAATTTTTTAAAAATCTGTATTGGAGTCGACGGCTCCTCCACTCCTAGGATCTGGCTGTGAGCCGACGGCTCCTCCACTCCTAGGATCTGGCTGCGAGCCGACGGCTCCTCCACTCCTAGGATCTGGCTGCGAGCCGACGGCTCCTCCACTCCTAGGATCTGGCTGCGAGCCGACGGCTCCTCCACTCCTAGGATCTGGCTGCGAGCCGACGGCTCCTCCACTCCTAGGATCTGGCTGCGAGCTGACGGCTCCTCCACTCCTAGGATCTGGCTGCGAGCCGACGGCTCCTCCACTCCTAGGATCTGGCTGCGAGCCGACGGCTCCTCCACTCCTAGGATCTGGCTGCGAGCCGACGGCTCCTCCACTCCTAGGATCTGGATGGGAGGTGACAGGTCCTCCTTTCCTAGGATCTGGATGGGAGGTGACAGGTCCTCCTCTCCTAGGATCTGGATGGGAGGTGATAGGTCCTCCTCTCCTAGGATCTGGATGGGAGGTGACAGGTCCTCCTCTCCTAGGATCTGGATGGGAGGTGACAGGTCCTCTTCTCCTAGGATCTGGATGGGAGGTGACAGGTCCTCTTCTCCTAGGATCTGGATGGGAGGTGACAGGTCCTCTTCTCCTAGGATCTGGATGGGAGGTGAAGGCTTTTCAAGATCTTGCAGTCAGGCTGCTGTACAGTCAGAAGGTCGCTTCCTGAGTTACTACAAAGCCGCTTGTGTTCACACCAACACTGAACACAGCTGTGGGCCGATCCTAGGGTTACATACGCCTGGGTGCAGAAATATTTCTGGCGCCCCCACATCTTACCAACTCCTCCCCTTTACAAATATTTCTATGGCAATGACTCAAACACAGATGCTCCCTTAAGAAGTCTTCGTTACCCTGGGATCCTCCCATGATCTTTTAACAATAAAGAATATACAGGAAGAGCGTACACTAATGAGACCTGGAGGGGAGTCTCTGATGCACAGAGAGGGCTTCTGTTAAAGAGTATGTTAGAAAGAGCCCCCAGACATAGTACAGGAGACGGTCAGAGACTGCAGACATGATACAAGAGATGGTCAGAGACTGCAGTTCCTATGGACGTTAGTAGATAACTGGATATAAACTTAAAGTGGAGTTCCACCCAAAAATGGAACTTCCACTTTTTGGATTCCTCCCCCCCTCCGGTGTCACATTTGGCACCTTTCAGGGGGGAGGAGGGAGCAGACACCTGTCTAATACAGGTATTTGCTCCCACTTCCTGGCATAGATCACCGCGGTGCTTGCGGTGACCTACGCCACTTTCGGTGCCTAGCCTGTCCTCCCCTGCTGTATTCTGGGAGAGACACAGAACACAGCAGGGATCTGAGAGGACCTGCAGCGCGACTCGCCCATGTGCAGTAGGGAACCAGGAAGTGAAGCTGCATGGCTTCACTTCCTTATTCCCTTACTAAGGATGGCGGCGGCAGCAGCCGAGAGCCGAAGGACGGATCGGCTTCAGCTGCCGACGTCGGGGGCTCCCTGGACAGGTAAGTGTCCATATATTAAAAGTCAGCAGCTGCAGTATCTGTAGCGGCTGGCTTTTAATATTTTTTTTTTCAGCGAACCTCCGCTTTAAAACGAGTCAGAAGTACACAGTACACCGAGTTAAAGAACCCTATGAGTTGTTAGAACACAATACACTGAAAGAACCACGAGTCACCACCAGTACTTTACAGTGCATAATGAGGCCCCTTTCACACTTGTGTGACTTGTCCTGCGACTTGGGACTACAAAGTCGCATGACAAGTGGTACCCCATGATTTCCAATGAGTACCGTTCATATCTGTGGGTCTTCAAGTCATAGTGACGTCAAAGTAGTCACTGCACTACTTTGGTCCGATGTTGATGGGACTTGAGGCAGAGACCTCAAGATTACATAGGCATTGCTTCAAGTCGCATCAAAATTGCATCAAAGTCACGGTAAAAATCATGGCAAAAATTGCACGACTTTCAAGTCGCACAAGTGTGAAAGGAGCCTAACGATTGGATTTTACTACCCTGGGTACTTCACCTGCCCATGGTAGTAAAATCCGATCATTTTTCCTGTGCATGCACTGTAAAGACTACGGAAGAAACTGATGGCTTAGCAATGTTAACTGTGAAGCTGTCCCATCAGAATGAGGTTCACACGCACAAAAAACGCTTTTCATTTACACAGCTTTTTGTGCACCACCAAAATTAATGATGCCGGCTAATCTGACAAATTGTGGTCTGACACAACTAGGGTTGTCCCGATACCGATACTAGTATCGGTATCGGCACCGATACCGAGCATTTGCCCAAGTACTTGTACTCGGGCAAATGCTCCCGATGCTTCCCCCGATACCTTGACTGTCAGCGGTGATCGGCGCGTGGGGGAGTTACAAGCTTCCCCCGCGGCTTTCAGCTGCTTTAGTGACATACAGCGGTGATCGGTGCTTGTAACTCCCCCACACACGATCACCGCTGACTGTCACCTCATCCCCCTTAGTCCCCCTCCGTTCCTCTGTCCCCCTCCGCTGTCCTGCTCCGTTGCTCTGTCCCCCTCCGTTCCTCTGACCCCCTCCGCTGTCCTCCTTCTTTGCTCTGTCCCCCTCCGCTGTCCCCATCCGTTCTGGCTTTCCGCTGTCCCCCTCTCTCTTCCTCTGTCCCCTCCGTTCTGCTGTCTCTCCGCTGTGTGAATGGACAGAGTCAGCTGACTCTGTCTATTCACATAACTGAAACATTGTAATCACCTGTGATTACGATGTGATGTGTCAGTTTATGAATGGAGAGGAGCCGCTGTCTTCTCTCCATTCATTCTCAGTGCAGCTGAGGCTGCAGAGAAAGGGACTGGGGAATCTCTATCCTCGGTCTCTTTCTCTGTCTCAAAGGGGAGATATCAGAGGTCTGTTAAGACCCCTGATATCTCACCAAAGCCCCCCAACAGGGCTGATTAAAAAAAAAAAAAACACACACACATAGTGCAATAAAGAATAAAAAATAAATTAAATTGTAAAAAATAATAAATGTAAATGAAAAAAAAAAAAAACACACACACACACACACACACACACACACCGTTCACTCCCCCCCCTAAAAAAAAAAAACAAACAAAAAAAAACCACTGTCACGTGACATTAAAAAAAAGTATCGGTATCGGCGAGTACTTGAAAAAAAGTATCGGTACTTGTACTCGGTAATAAAAAAGTGGTATCGGGACAACCCTAGACACAACAATGGGATTGTCCTCTGAACAAGGAACTAAATACAAGTAAATGTCCCCCCAGGACCTCCCAACCTTCTGTGAAGAATCATTCTTCTGATTCTAATCATTTAAGAAGGTTGAGTGAGAGGTTTAGTTAACTTGCTTGTCAGTAGAATCAGCAAATGAACCGAAGAACCGATTCACTTAAAAGATCCGGTGTTGTGCCGAGAATGATTTCCCGTCGAAATCTGTTCCCCTGTCTCTCGGCTGGATCGGAACTCCGCCTCTCCAGCCCTCTGCACTGCCGCTCCTCCCACTCTCCCCTAAATACTAATCATCCTTCTACCGTCCCCGCCCCCGTGCGCGTCCCCTGTACAATATTATTAGTCTATCCACACAAATATATATGTATATATTACCACTCCTTATAAAATATATATATGGTACAATATTATTAATATTATATATATATATATATATATATATATATATATATATGTGTGTATATGTGTGTATATGTGTGTATATGTGTATGCACACACACACACGTCATTATTATCCCTTCATATTAATGTGTCTAATTTATTCTTACCCCTCCTACGTCTTCATTATTATCCCTCCTATTATTTAATATTATTGAACACTGGAAATTCTCCCCACAGTCCCTGTTATTATTATTATTATTATTCCTACCACCTATTATATATCTATCAGTATACACGTCATTATCATCTCTTCCTATTATTTTATCTAATTTTTTATTGCCCCTCCTATTATTTTATATTCATTGTTAATCCTTCTATTATTTTATATTATTGTTACACCTTCTATTCATTTTATCTAATTTATTATTACCCCCTCCCAGTGGCAGATGGGGCTGAAAATTTTTTGGGGGGGGCGCAAACAAACTGAAAAAAATCTGAAAAAAAAAAATCTTTAAAACGCAGCCACTGTGCACATCCGTTTGACTGCTCTACTCTTTGTATCAATCATCCTCACACTTCTTTCTTACCCCAGACCCTTTCTGTCCAGGGGGAACGGATTCTGGTAGCAAGCTGACTGTGTGTTAAATTTGGTGTTATCGCTCTCACTCTCTCATACTGGTCACTGGAAGTTCAACATGGCACCTCATGGGAAAGAACTCTGAGGATCTGAAAAAAAGAATTGTTGCTCTACATAAAGATAGCCTAGGCTATAAGAAGATTGCCAAGACTCTGAAACTGAGCTGCAGCACGGTGGCCAAGACCATACAGCGGTATAACAGGACAGGTTCCACTCAGAACAGGCCTCGCCATGGTCCACCAAAGAAGTTGAGGTCACGTGCTCAGCATCATATCCAGAGGTTGTCTTTGGGAAATAGATGTATCAGTGCTGCCAGCATTGCTGCAGAGGTTGTAGGGGTGAGAGGGTCAGCCTGTCAGTGCTTAGACCATATGCCGCACAATGCATCAAATTGGTCTGCATGGCTGTCATCCCAGAAGGAAGCCTCTTCTAAAGATGATGCACAATAAAGCCTGCAAACAGCTTGCTGAAGACAAGCAGACTAAGGACATGGATTACTGGAACCATATCCTGTGGTCTGATGAGACCAAGATAAACTTATTTGGTTCAGATGGTGACAAGCGTGTGTGGCGGCAACCAGGTGAGGAGTACAAAGACAAGTGTGTCTTGTCTACAGTCAAGCATGGTGGTGGGAGTGTCATGGTCTGGGGCTGCATAAGTGCTGCCGGTGTGCTAAAAAAAAACCTTGACTCGTGCAGAAGTTCAACCGCATCACTTCCGGCGTGGCTACGTCACAAAACAGCTGATCACAGGGCTCCACTGCGCATGCGCTGCTTCACCATGCCTATACCGCGCATGTGCAGACGCTCATTTCAGTTGGGAAAAAATTATAGACTCGAGTGGGTAGGCGGAGGCAGTGTGAGTTGCTTAATTACATCATCAGCAGCACCGCCTCCAGCCCCGCCCCTAGCCTGCTCTGGAGAAGGGGGCGGGACCCCTTGCAACTTAGCACTGTGTATATCAACGGGACCGAGGTCGAGAGAAAATATAGCGCTGCACCGCCTCCAGCTCTGCCCTCGCCCCTAGCCTGCTCTGCTGAAGGGGGGGGGGCCCCGTGCATAATAGCACTGTGTATATTAATGGAAGGTCCAGGAAAAATATAGAGCTGTGCCTGTGGGAGGGGCCAAGCCTTTGCATACTAGACATTCCTCATCAATATGAGCATCCACACTGCATGATGTACATAATGTGAAGGGCTGTTCAATCTGTTCAGGAACGAAAACAGCAGCCTGACACATGGAGCCTCCGCTTACACAAATCTGTCTGTGCACAGCCCTGCAAAATACATAAAAGGGAGGTCAAGGAAAATTATAGAGCAGTGTCTGTGACAGTGGCGGCTGGTGCTCAAAAATTTTGGGGGGGCGCAAACAAACGGAAAAATACTGAAACCACCCCAGCGCCCCCCCCAATCAATTGCAGCCTGTCAAATGCAGCAATTTGTGCCCGTCAAATGCAGCAATTTGTGCCTGTCAAACGCAGCCACTTGTGCCCCTCAAACGCAGCCACTTGTGCCCCTCATACGCAGCCACTTGTGCCCCTCATACACAGCCACTTGTGCCCCTCATACGCAGCCACTTCTGCCATTCAAATGGAGCCACTTGTGCCCAGTATATGCAGCCAGGCGCGTCCCCCAACTCGGCTGTTACTTCACTAACCCCCCCGTGCAGCTGGGCTAGTGGCACTTACCGAGTGACGGGCTTCCTCCTCTTCTGTACCGGCGGCTGTGGCCCCTGTGTCCGCTCGGCTCCTCAGGCTTCTATAGTATGTGTCTATAGTATGCCTGTAAAGGGGCGCATGTTTCCCGTTATTAGAACAGTCTGACAGCAAAATTACATTTCTAAAGGAAAAAAAGTCATGTACAATTACTATCGCTAGCGCCAGCTATAATGAATTGTCGGTCTGGCAATACACATAAAAGTTAATTGATAAAAACGGCATTGAGTTTCCCCACAGGGGAACCCCGAACCAAAATTTAAAAAAAAACTGCGTGGGGGTCCCCCTAAATTCCATACCAGGCCCTTCAGGTCTGGTATGGATATTAAGGGGAACCCTGCGCCAAAATTAAAAAAAAATGGTGTGGGGTCCCCCCAAAAATCCATACCAGACCCTTATCCGAGCATGCAACCTGGCAGGCCACAGGAAAAGAGGGGGGGACGAGAGAGCGCCCCCCCTCCTTAACCATACCAGGCCACATGCCCTCAACATTGGGAGAGTGCTTTGGGGTAGCCCCCAAAGCACCTTGTCCCCATGTTGATGGGGAGAAGGACCTCATCCCCACAAGCCTTGCCCGGTGGTTGTGGGGATCTGTGGGCGGGGGGCTTAGCGGAATCTGGAAGCCCCCTTTAACAAGGGGACCCCCAGATCCTGCCCCCTCGTGTTAATTGGTAATGGGGTAAAAATGTACCACTACCATTTCACAAAAAAAGTGTCAAAAAGGTTAAAAAAACACAAGAGATGGTTTTTGACAAGTCCTTTATTCGTTTCTTCTTCTTTCCGCTTCTTCTTCCATCTTCTGGTCTTCCTTCGGTGTTCTTTTTCTTTTTCCTCCATCTTCCTTCTTCTCCATCTTCCTTCTTCTCCATCTTCTTCCTCCGCTCTTCTCGTCCTGCATCTTCCTGCGGCTTCTTCTCCGCTCAGTCCGCATGATCCGCCTCGGTGGGAGTCTTCAGCCGTGTGACACTTCGGTTCTTCTGACACGCCCCACCCTCCCTTATATAAGAAGTGTCAGAAGAACCGAAGCGTCACACAGCGGAAGACTCCCACTGAGGCGGATCGTGCGGACGGAGCGGAGAAGAAGCCGGGGGAAGATGCGGGACGAGAAGAGCAGAGGAAGAAAAAGATGGTGAAGAAGAAGATGGAGGAAGTAGAAGAACACTGAAGGAAGACCAGAAGAAAGAAGATGGAAGAAGAAGCGGAAAGAAGAAGAAATAAAGGACTTGTCAAAAACTGTTTTGTGTTTTTTAACCTTTTTGACACTTTTTTTGTGAAATGGTAGGGGTACATTTGTACCCCATTACCAATTCACACAGGGGGGGCGGGATCTGGGGGTCCCCTTGTTAAAGGGGGCTTCCAGATTCCGATAAGCCCCCTGCCTGCAGACCCCCAAAACCTTCGGGCAAGGGTTGTGGGGATGAGGCCCTTCTCCCCATCAACATGGGGACAACGTGCTTTGGGGGGCTACCCCAAAGCACCCTCCCAATGTTGAGGGCATGTGGCCTGGTATGGTTCAGGAGGGGGGGGCGCTCTCTCGCCCCCTTTGTTTCCTGCGGCCTGCCAGGTTGCGTGCTTGGAGAAGGGTCTGGAATGGATTTTTATGGGGACCCCACACCATTTTTTTTAAATTTTGGTTCGGGGTTCCCCTGTGGGGAAATTCCATGCCGTTTCTAGCAATGATCTTTTATGTGTATTGCCGGACCGACAATTCATTATAGCCGGCGCTAGCGATAGTAGTTTTACATGACTTTTTTTCCTTTAGAAATGTCATTTTGCTGTCAGACTGTTCTAAACACAGGAAACATGCGCCACTTTACAGGCATACTATAGACACCCCCCAGGTACGAAATTTAAAGGGATATTACACTTTTATTGTTTCACTTTAAGCATTATTAAAATCACTGCTCCTGAAAAAATGTCAGTTTTTAAAACTTCTTTTTGCATTGATCCATGTCCCCTGGGCAGGACCCAGGTCCCCAAACACTTTTTATGACAATAACTTGCATATAAGCCTTTAAAATGAGCACTTTTGATTATTCATGTTCGTGTCCCATAGACTTTAACGGTGTTCGCACTAATTTTTTGCCTGTTCGCATGTTCTGGATGCGAACCAAACCGGGGGGTGTTCGGCTCATCTCTAGCCATGAGGTGCCATGTTGTACTTCCAGTGACCAGTATGAGAGAGTAAGAGCGATAACACCAAATTTAACACACAGTCAGCTTGCTATCAGAATCCGCTTCCCCTGGACAGAAAGGGTCTGGGGTATGAAGGAAGAGTGAGGATGATCGATACAAAGAGTAGAGCAGTCAGAGAAACAGATGTGCACAGTGGCTGCATTTAAAGATTTTTTTTCAGATTTTTTCAGTTTGTTTGCGCCCCCCAAAAAAATTTTCAGCACCATCTGCCAAAATTAGATAAAATAATAAATTAGATAAAATAATAGGTGTAACAATAATATAAAATAATAGAAGGATTAACAATAAATATAAAATAATAGGAGCCGTAATAATAAATAAAATAATAGGAGGGGCAATAAAAAATTAGATAAAATAATAGGAAGAGATGATAATGATGACGTGTATACTGGTAGATATATAATAGGTGGTAGGAATAATAATAATAATAATAATAATAGGGACTGTGGGGAGAATTTCCAGTGTTCAATAATATTAAATAATAGGCGGGGATAATAATGAAGACGTAGGAGGGGTAAAATAAATTAGACACATTAATATGAAGGGATAATAATGATGACGTGTGTATAGTTTATAATATATATATATATGGAAGGAGTAATAATATTGTACCATATATATATTTTATAAGGAGTGATAATATATATATTTGTGTGGATGGACTAATAATAATGTACAGGGGACGCGCACGGGGGCGGGGACGGTAGAAGGATGATTAGCATTCGGGGGAGAGTGGGAGGAGCGGCAGTGCAGAGACCTGGAGAGGCGGAGTTCCGATCTCAGCCGAGAGAAGGGGGAACAGATTTCGACGGGGAAACCATTCTCTGCACAACACCGGACTTCCCATCAGTAGCAGGCAGGAGTGAGACACACAGAGGGGAGGAGGAGAACGAGTCAGGCATGGACCGCCCCGCCCCCTTCTGAATACACAGAGACCATTCGGTGTTCTGACATATACTGTCCTCCTATCGGATAGTGTCCGCTCCGTACTGCGCAGGCGCAGCATGGAGCAGAAGGAGATGCCGAAAGTTTCCGAAATTGATCAGCTGACCATCAGCTGTACACGGCGCTCGGGCACTTCTTAGCGATGGCTGCGTAAGAGGGCCACTCACGGGCTCGCTTCGCTCACCACTCTTCGGGCACGGCCTCGCTGCGCTCGGCAACTATTTATTCTAACTCTATGTCCACTTGGATAGTAGGGAATGATCCTGGACACAGGGTGAGAATAAAAGCGCAGGCGCCGTGTACAGCTGATGATCAGCTGTTAAACTTCGGAGACTTTCGGCGTCTCGTTTGTCCTCCGTACTGCGCCTGCGCACTACAGGGAGGACACTATATGATAGGGGACTGTATTTGACAAGACACCCCGGTCTACTTCTGATCACATCTCCGGCTGCTTTCCTTCTCTGATAAGAGGACGGAGGGGGAGAGGGAGGGGCTTCTGCAGTAAAGCCGGTGTCTTGCCGAGAAAGTTCCCTCGGCGGATAAGTTCCTCCCCTGTACTGCGCAGGCGCAGCGCCTGCGCAGTACCAACTACTGTCAGCCGGCGGAGATAGCCGAAGCTCAAAATCCACAATCGGCTGTACACGGCGCCTGCGCTCTGGGTCCAGATTCCTTCCCCACCCTCCAAGTGGACCTGGAGGGGGAATCTAAAAGTGCCGAGCGCAGCGAGGCCGTGCCCGAAGCGTGGCGAGCGAAGCGAGGGGCCCTCTTACAGGCGCCGTGTACAGCTGATTTTCAGCTGTTCCGCTTCGGCTATTTCCGCCGGATCGTACTGCGCATGCGCAGTACAGTGAGGAACTTATCCGCCGAGCGGAACTTATTCGGCAGAACACCGGCGAATGACGGTTCTCTCAGGTCCTCATCCTCCAGTCATTTGTATTCCCCGCGAAAAAACTCATCAACATAGAAGTGGATTTCCACACTACAGACCAAACCCCGCCCACATGTCACAAAAGGGGAGACTAATTGGTGAATGTAGGGAGCGGGATTTCAAGCGGCAAATAGGATTGCGGTGTCTCTTCATACACCAGATGGGCGCTGCAAGTCTGGAGACACTGGCAGCAATTTTCCCGGAGCAGCATGGAGTCCCCGTACACTCTTCTACCGGGAGGTGAGTGCGGAGATATGGGGGCGGTAATACCGGGGAGGGCTGGAATGGGATGAGATACAGCGGGACTGATGACAGCCGACCGTCCTGTCCGGTGTTGTGCCGAGAATGGTTAGCACCGGAGACCCCGATCTGTACCGGACTACATCTCATCATATGAGCTCCATCCCCCAACACCGATAGGGAGGGGAGACATTATATCCAACACATCCAGGGATAGGAATACAGGGGGGGGGGCAATCAGTGCAGAGCCCCCCCAGAGGATCCCAATACCCAGAGCCGGGGGCCGTACAATGAGACCCAATGGGCATTTACAGAGGGGCGGCAGTGATAAGTGGGCAGCGTGAAGGGATACAGCCAGAGTGACCCGGACCCTAAGAGGCGGGGCTCCCTCCACATTAGATCCCATGTATCTTCACCTTCACACTGCTGAGATGGGGCGGAGTCATGTACCATGATGAATGTTCTGTTTCATGGCAGAGACAAGACACCCCGCCTTCTCCGGACTCAGCTTCTAAGCTTCTGTGAGTTTGTTCCACCCCCTCCTCCCCCTGTCTCCACCCCCTCCTTCCCTGTCTCCTCCCCCTGTCTCCACCCCCTCCTCCCCTGTCTCCTCCCCCTCCTCCCCTGTCTCCTCCCCTGACCTCTCCATTCAAGTCAGACGCCGCTTGTGTCTTCTCACCTCCCTCTTCGCTTACTACCGCCTCTCCTCTCCCACCACCTGTCCTCAGTCATGGCGGGACCCGCTGGGGGATAAACATGCTCTCTAGCTGGAGCCAAAGTAGTGAGAGTGGAGGGCGGGCGGAATCGGGAATGTTCCAACATTCAGCAGTGCGGGGCACAGGGCCGTGTTATCTTCTACACCCTGAGGGAGAGACTAAGACTTCTCCTGACCCCCCTGTACTGGGAACATCCTATATTTGGGGTTGTGACAGGAGCCAGCATGGGGGAGGGGCGAGTCCTGGACATGCTGGGTCTTGTAGTGTACAGACAGTAGGGGGGACCCCTGTGTTCATTCAGAGACCTAAATCCAAAGCCCCCCGACAGGGAAAATAAAAAAATATATATAGTAAACAAAAACCAGTGACACCGCCCACTGCCCCACTGACACCGTCCTCTGCCCCACTGACACCGTCCTCTGCCCCACTGACACCGTCCTCTGCCCCACTGACACCGTCCTCTGCCCCACTGACACCGTCCTCTGCCCTACTGACACCGTCCTCTGCCCCACTGCCACCGTCCTCTGCCCTATTGACACCGTCCACTGCCCCACTCACACGTCCCCTGCCCCACTCCCCCTGCCCCACTCACACCGTCCTCTGCCCTATTGACACCATCTACTGACACCGTCCCACGTCCCCTGCCCCACTCCCCCTGCCCATTGCCACCGTCCCCTGCCCCACTCACACCGTCCTCTGCCCTATTGACACCATCTACTGACACCGTCCTCTGCCCTACTGACACCGTCCTCTGCCCTATTGACACCGTCCACTGCCCCACTCACACGTCCACTGCCCCACTGACTCCGTCCACTGCCCCACTGACTCCGTCCTCTGCCCTATTGACACCATCTACTGACACCGTCCACTGCCCCACTCACACCGTCCTCTGCCCTATTGACACCATCTACTGACACCGTCCACTGCCCCACTGACACCGTCCCACGTCCCCTGCCCCACTCCCCCTGCCCATTGCCACCGTCCTCTGCCCCACTCACCCCGTCCTCTGCCCTATTGACACCGTCCCACGTCCCCTGCCCCACTGACACCGTCCTCTGCCCTATTGACACCATCTACTGACACCATCCCACGTCCCCTGCCCCACTCACACCGTCCACTGCCCCACTGACTCCGTCCACTGCCCCACTGACTCCGTCCACTGCCCCACTGACTCCGTCCACTGCCCCACTGACTCCGTCCACTGCCCCACTGACTCCGTCCACTGCCCCACTGACTCCGTCCACTGCCCCACTGACTCCGTCCACTGCCCCACTGACTCTGTCCACTGCCCCACTGACACCGTCCACTGACGCCATCCTCGGACACTGTCCACTGCCCTACTGACACCATCCTGACACTGTCCACTGCCCATTGCCACTGTCCTCTGCCCCACTCACACCATCCTCTGTGCTATTGACACCATCTACTGACACCGTCCACTGCCCCACTGACACCGTCCACTGCCCCACTGACACCGTCCACTGCCCCACTGACACCGTCCACTGCCCCACTGACACCGTCCACTGCCCCACTGACACCGTCCACTGCCCCACTGACACCGTCCACTGCCCCACTGACACCGTCCACTACCCCACTGACACCGTCCACTGCCCCAATCACACCGTCCTCTGCCCTATTGACACCATCTACTGACACCGTCCACTGCCCCACTGACACCGTCCACTGCCCCACTCACACTGTCCTCTGCCCTATTGACACCATCTACTAACACCATCCACTGCCCCACTGACACCGTCCTCTGCCCTATTGACACCATCTACTGACACCATCCACTGCCCCACTGACACCATCCACTGCCCCACTGACACCGTCCACTGCCCCACTGACACCGTCCCACGTCCCCTGCCCCACTCCCCCTGCCCATTGCCACCGTCCTCTGCCCCACTCACACCGTCCTCTGCCCTATTGACACCGTCCACTGCTCTACTGACTCCGTCCACTGCTCTACTGACTCCGTCCACTGCTCTACTGACTCCGTCCACTGCCCCACTGACTCCGTCCACTGCCCCACTGACTCCGTCCACTGCCCCACTGACTCCGTCCACTGCCCCACTGCCACCGTCCACTGCCCCCGTCCACTGCCCCACTGCCACCGTCCACAGCTCTACGGACAGCGTCCTCTGCCCTATTGACACCATCTACTGACACCGTCCACTGCCCCACTGACACCGTCCACTGCCCCACTGACACCGTCCTCTGCCCTATTGACACCATCTACTGACACCGTCCACTGCCCCACTGACACCGTCCACTGCCCCACTGACACCGTCCTCTGCCCCACTGACACCATCCCACGTCCCCTGCCCCACTCCCCCTGCCCATTGCCACCGTCCTCTGCCCTACTCACACCGTCCTCTGCCCTACTCACACCGTCCTCTGCCCCACTGACTCCGTCCTCTGCCCCACTGACTCCGTCCACTGCCCCACTGACTCCGTCCACTGCCCCACTGACACCATCTACTGACACCGTCTACAGCCCTACTGACACCGTCCACTGCCCCCATCCTCTGCCCTACTGACACCGTCCTGTGCCCCACTGACACCGTCCCATGTCCCCTGCCCCACTGACACCGTCCTCTGCCCTATTGACACCATCTACTGACACCGTCCCACGTCCCCTGCCCCACTGACACCATCCTCTGCCCTATTGACACCATCTACTGACACCGTCCACTGCCCCCATCCTCTGCCCCACTGACACCAACCACTGACACCATCTACTGACACCGTCCACAGCCCTACTGACACCGTCCACTGCCCCCATCCTCTGCCCTACTGACACCGTCCTGTGCCCCACTGACACCGTCCTCTGCCCCACTGACACCAACTACTGACACCGTCCTCTGCCCCACTGACACCGTCCTCTGCCCCACTGACACCGTCCTCTGCCCCACTGACACCGTCCTCTGCCCCACTGACACCGTCCTCTGCCCCACTGACACCATCCTCTGCCCCACTGACACCATCTACTGACACCATCTACTGACACCGTCCAATGCCCCCATCCTCTGCCCTACTGACACCGTCCTCTGCCCCACTGACACCATCCACTGCCACCGTCCACTGCCCCACTGACACCGTCCACTGCCCCACTGACACCGTCCACTGCCCCACTGACACCGTCCACTGCCCCACTGACACCGTCCACTGCCCCACTGACACCGTCCACTGCCCCACTGACACCGTCCACTGCCCCACTGACACCGTCCACTGCCCCACTGACACCGTCCACTGCCCCACTGCCACCGCCCACTGCCACCGTCCACTGCCCCACTGCCACCGTCCACAGCTCTACGGACACCATCTACTGGCACCATCCACTGCCCTACTGACAGCGTCCACTGCCCTACTGACAGCGTCCACTGCCCTACTGACAGCGTCCACTGCCCTACTGACAGCGTCCACAGCCCTACTGACAGCGTCCACAGCCCTACTGACAGCGTCCACAGCCCTACTGACAGCGTCCACAGCCCTACTGACAGCGTCCACTGCCCCACTGACACCGTCCTCTGCCCCACTGACACCGTCCTCTGCCCCACTGACACCGTCCTCTGCCCCACTGACACCGTCCTCTGCCCCACTGACACCGTCCTCTGCCCCACTGACACCGTCCTCTGCCCCACTGACACCGTCCTCTGCCCCACTGACACCGTCCTCTGCCCCACTGACACCGTCCTCTGCCCCACTGACACCGTCCTCTGCCCCACTGACACCATCCTCTGCCCCACTGACACCATCTACTGACACCATCTACTGACACCGTCCAATGCCCCCATCCTCTGCCCTACTGACACCGTCCACTGCCCCACTGACACCATCCACTGCCCCACTGCCACCGTCCACTGCCCCACTGACACCGTCCACTGCCCCACTGACACCGTCCACTGCCCCACTGACACCGTCCACTGCCCCACTGCCACCGCCCACTTCCACCATCCACTGCCCCACTGCCACCGTCCACAGCTCTACGGACACCATCTACTGGCACCATCCACTGCCCTACTGACAGCGTCCACAGCCCTACTGACAGCGTCCACTGCCCTACTGACAGCGTCCACAGCCCTACTGACAGCGTCCACAGCCCTACTGACAGCGTCCACAGCCCTACTGACAGCGTCCACAGCCCTACTGACACCGTCCTCTGCCCCACTGACACCGTCCTCTGCCCCACTGACACCGTCCTCTGCCCCACTGACACCGTCCTCTGCCCCACTGACACCGTCCTCTGCCCCACTGACACCGTCCTCTGCCCCTCTGACACCGTCCTCTGCCCCTCTGACACCGTCCTCTGCCCCTCTGACACCGTCCTCTGCCCCTCTGACACCGTCCTCTGCCCCTCTGACACCGTCCTCTGCCCCTCTGACACCGTCCACAGCCCTACTGACACCGTCCACTGCCCCCATCCTCTGCCCTACTGACACCGTCCACTGCCCCCATCCTCTGCCCTACTGACACCGTCCTCTGCCCCACTGACACCAACCACTGACACCGTCCTCTGCCCCACTGACACCGTCCTCTGCCCCACTGACACCGTCCCACGTCCCCTGCCCCACTCCCCCTGCCCATTGCCACCGTCCTCTGCCCTACTGACACCGTCCTCTGCCCTACTGACACCGTCCTCTGCCCCACTGACACCGTCCTCTGCCCCACTGACACCATCCCACGTCCCCTGCCCCACTCCCCCTGCCCATTGCCACCGTCCTCTGCCCCACTCACACCATCCTCTGCCCTATTGACACCATCCACTGCCCCACTGACACCGTCCACTGCCCCACTGACTCCGTCCACTGCCCCACTGACTCCGTCCACTGCCCCACTGACTCCGTCCACTGCCCCACTGACACCGTCCACTGACACCGTCCACTGCCCCCGTCCACCACCCCACTGACACCGTCCCACGTCCCCTGCCCATTGCCACCGTCCTCTGCCCCACTCACACCGTCCACTGCTCTACTGACTCCGTCCACTGCTCTACTGACTCCGTCCACTGCTCTACTGACTCCGTCCTCTGCCCTATTGACACCGTCCTCTGCCCTATTGACACTGTCCACTGCTCTACTGACTCCGTCCACTGCTCTACTGACTCCGTCCTCTGCCCCACTGACACCTTCCTCTGCCCCACTGACTCCGTCCTCTGCCCCACTGACACCTTCCTCTGCCCCACTGACACCTTCCTCTGCCCCACTGACACCTTCCTCTGCCCCACTGACACCTTCCTCTGCCCCACTGACACCTTCCTCTGCCCCACTGACACCTTCCTCTGCCCCACTGACACCTTCCTCTGCCCCACTGACACCGTCCTCTGCCCCACTGACACCGTCCTCTGCCCTATTGACACCGTCCTCTGCCCTATTGACACCATCTACTGACACCGTCCACTGCCCCACTGACACCGTCCACTGCCCCACTGACACCGTCCTCTGCCCTATTGACACCATCTACTGACACCGTCCACTGCCCCACTGACACCGTCCCACGTCTCCTGCCCCACTCCCCCTGCCCATTGCCACCGTCCTCTGCCCCACTCACACCGTCCTCTGCCCCACTCACACCGTCCTCTGCCCCACTGACTCCGTCCACTGCCCCACTGACACCATCTACTGACACCGTCTACAGCCCTGCTGACACCGTCCACTGCCCCCATCCTCTGCCCTACTGACACCGTCCTGTGCCCCACTGACACCTTCCACTGCCCTACTGACACCGTCCCATGTCCCCTGCCCCACTGACACCGTCCTCTGCCCTATTGACACCATCTACTGACACCGTCCCACGTCCCCTGCCCCACTGACACCATCCTCTGCCCTATTGACACCATCTACTGACACCGTCCACTGCCCCCATCCTCTGCCCCACTGACACCAACCACTGACACCATCTACTGACACCGTCCACAGCCCTACTGACACCGTCCACTGCCCCCATCCTCTGCCCCACTGACACCGTCCTGTGCCCCACTGACACCGTCCTCTGCCCCACTGACACCAACTACTGACACCGTCCTCTGCCCCACTGACACCGTCCTCTGCCCCACTGACACCGTCCTCTGCCCCACTGACACCGTCCTGTGCCCCACTGACACCATCCTCTGCCCCACTGACACCATCTACTGACACCATCTACTGACACCGTCCAATGCCCCCATCCTCTGCCCTACTGACACCGTCCTCTGCCCCACTGACACCATCCACTGCCCCACTGACACCGTCCACTGCCCCACTGACACCGTCCACTGCCACCGCCCACTGCCACTGTCCACTGCCCCATTGCCACCGTCCACAGCTCTACGGACACCATCTACTGGCACCATCCACTGCCCTACTGACAGCGTTCACTGCCCTACTGACAGCATCCACTGCCCTACTGACAGCGTCCACAGCCCTACTGACAGCGTCCACTGCCCTACTGACAGCGTCCACTGCCCTACTGACAGCGTCCACAGCCCTACTGACAGCGTCCACAGCCCTACTGACAGCGTCCACAGCCCTACTGACAGCGTCCACTGCCCTACTGACAGCGTCCACTGCCCTACTGACAGCGTCCACTGCCCTACTGACAGCGTCCACTGCCCTACTGACAGCGTCCACTGCCCTACTGACAGCGTCCACAGCCCTACTGACAGCGTCCACAGCCCTACTGACACCGTCCACTGCCCCCATCCTCTGCCCTACTGACACCGTCCACTGCCCCCATCCTCTGCCCTACTGACACCGTCCTCTGCCCCACTGACACCAACCACTGACACCGTCCTCTGCCCCACTTAAACCGTCCTCTGCCCCACTGATACCGTCCCACGTCCCCTGCCCCACTCCCCCTGCCCATTGCCACCGTCCTCTGCCCTACTGACACCGTCCTCTGCCCCACTGACACCGTCCTCTGCCCCACTGACACCGTCCTCTGCCCCACTGACACCGTCCTCTGCCCCACTGACACCGTCCTCTGCCCCACTGACACCGTCCTCTGCCCCACTGACACCGTCCTCTGCCCCACTGACACCGTCTCTGCCCCACTGACACCGTCCTCTGCCCCACTGACACCGTCCCACGTCCCCTGCCCCACTCCCCCTGCACATTGCCACCGTCCTCTGCCCCACTCACACCATCCTCTGCCCTATTGACACCATCCACTGCTCTACTGACTCCGTCCACTGCCCCACTGACACCGTCCACTGCCCCACTGACACCGTCCACTGCCCCACTGACACCGTCCACTGCCCCACTGACACCGTCCACTGCCCCACTGACTCCGTCCACTGCCCCACTGACTCCGTCCACTGCCCCACTGACTCCGTCCACTGCCCCACTGACTCCGTCCACTGCCCCACTGACACCGTCCACTGCCCCACTGACACCGTCCACTGCCCCACTGACACCGTCCACTGCCCCACTGACACCGTCCACTGCCCCACTGACACCGTCCACTGCCCCACTGACACTGTCCACTGACACCGTCCACTGCCCCACTGACACCGTCCCACGTCCCCTGCCCATTGCCACCGTCCTCTGCCCCACTCACACCGTCCACTGCTCTACTGACTCCGTCCACTGCTCTACTGACTCCGTCCACTGCTCTACTGACTCCGTCCACTGCTCTACTGACTCCGTCCTCTGCCCCACTGACACCGTCCTCTGCCCCACTGACACCGTCCTCTGCCCCACTGACACCGTCCTCTGCCCCACTGACACCGTCCTCTGCCCCACTGACACCTTCCTCTGCCCCACTGACACCGTCCTCTGCCCCACTGACACCAACTACTGACACCGTCCTCTGCCCCACTGACACCAACTACTGACACCGTCCTCTGCCCCACTGACACCGTCCTCTGCCCCACTGACACCGTCCTCTGCCCCACTGACACCGTCCCCTGCCCCACTCACACCGTCCTCTGCACTATTGACACCATCTACTGACACCGTCCTCTGCCCCACTGACACCAACTACTGACACCGTCCTCTGCCCCACTGACACCAACTACTGACACCGTCCTCTGCCCCACTGACACCGTCCTCTGCCCCACTGACACCGTCCTCTGCCCTACTGACACCGTCCCACGTCCACTGCCCCACTGACACCCTCCTCTGCCCTATTGACACCATCTACTGACACCGTCCCACGTCCCCTGCCCCACTGACACCGTCCTCTGCCCTATTGACACCATCTACTGACACCGTCCACTGCCCCCATCCTGTGCCCCACTGACACCGTCCTGTGCCCCACTGACACCGTCCTGTGCCCCACTGACACCGTCCTCTGTCCCACTGACACTGTCCTCTGCCCCACTGACACCAACCACTGACACCGTCCTCTGCCCCACTGACACCAACCACTGACACCGTCCTCTGCCCCACTGACACCATCTACTGACACCATCCACAGCCCTACTGACACCGTCCACTGCCCCCATCCTCTGCCCCACTGACACCGTCCTCTGCCCCACTGACACCGTCCTCTGCCCCACTGACACCGTCCTCTGCCCCACTGACACCGTCCTCTGCCCCACTGACACCGTCCTCTGCCCCACTGACACCATCTACTGACACCATCTACTGACACCATCCACAGCCCTACTGACACCATCCACTGCCCCCATCCTCTGCCCTACTGACACCGTCCACTGCCCCCATCCTCTGCCCCACTGACACCGTCCACTGCCCCACTGACACCGTCCACTGCCCCACTGACACCGTCCACTGCCCCACTGACACCGTCCCACGTCCCCTGCCCCACTCCCCCTGCCCATTGCCACCGTCCACTGCTCTATGGACTCCGTCCACTGCCCTACTGACACCGTCCACCGTCCACAGCCCCACTGCCACCGTCCACAGCCCCACTGCCACCGTCCACAGCCCCACTGCCACCGTCCACAGCTCTACGGACACCATCTACTGGCACCATCCACTGCCCTACTGGCACCATCCACTGCCCTACTGGCACCATCCACTGCCACTGTCCACTGCCCTATGGCCACTGCCCTACTGACACTGTCCACAGCCCTACTGACACTGTCCGCTGCCACCATCCTGTGCCCTACTGACACCATCCACAGCCCTACTGACACTGTCCACTGCCCCCATCCTCTGCCCTACTGACACCGTCCACTGCCCCCATCCTGTGCCCCACTGACACCGTCCTGTGCCCCACTGACACCGTCCTGTGCCCCACTGACACCTTCCACTGCCCTACTGACACCGTCCCACGTCCCCTGCCCCACAGACACTGTCCTCTGCCCTATTGACACCATCTACTGACACCGTCCCACGTCCCCTGCCCCACTAACACCGTCCTCTGCCCTATTGACACCATCTACTGACACCGTCCACTGCCCCCATCCTCTGCCCCACTGCCCCCATCCTCTGCCCCACTGACACCGTCCTGTGCCCCACTGACACTGTCCTCTGCCCCACTGACACCAACCACTGACACCGTCCTCTGCCCCACTGACACCATCTACTGACACCGTCCACAGCCCTGCTGACACCGTCCACTGCCCCCATCCTCTGCCCTACTGACACCGTCCACTGCCCCCATCCTCTGCCCTACTGACACCGTCCACTGCCCCCATCCTCTGCCCTACTGACACCGTCCACTGCCCCCATCCTCTGCCCCACTGACACCGTCCTGTGCCCCACTGACACCGTTCTCTGCCCCACTGACACCAACTACTGACACCGTCCTCTGCCCCACTGACACCGTCCTCTGCCCCACTGACACCGTCCTCTGCCCCACTGACACCGTCCTCTGCCCCACTGACACCATCTACTGACACCGTCCACAGCCCTACTGACACCATCCACTGACACCGTCCTCTGCCCCACTGACACCGTCCTCTGCCCCACTGACACCGTCCTCTGCCCCACTGACACCGTCCCACGTCCCCTGCCCCACTCCCCCTGCCCATTGCCACTGTCCACTGCTCTACGGACTCCGTCCACTGCCCCACTGCCACTGCCCCACTGCCACCGTCCACTGCCACCGTCCACAGCCCCACTGCCACCGTCCACAGCTCTACGGACACCATCTACTGGCACCATCCACTGCCCTACTGACAGCATCCACTGCCCTACTGACAGCATCCACTGCCACTGTCCACAGCCCTACTGACACTGTCCACAGCCCTACTGACACTGTCCACAGCCCTACTGACACTGTCCACTGCCACCATCCTGTGCCCTACTGACACCGTCCACAGCCCAACTGACACCGTCCACAGCCCTACTGACACCGTCCACAGCCCTACTGACACCGTCCACTGACACCGTCCTGTGCCCTACTGACACCGTCCTGTGCCCTACTGACACCGTCCTGTGCCCTACTGACACCGTCCTGTGCCCCACTGACACCGTCCTGTGCCCCACTGACACCGTCCTGTGCCCCACTGACACCGTCCTGTGCCCCACTGACACCGTCCTGTGCCCCACTGACACCGTCCTGTGCCCCACTGACACCGTCCTGTGCCCCACTGACACCGTCCACTGCCCCCGTCCACTGCCCTACTGACACCGTCCACTGCCCTACTGACACCATCCTCTGCCCTCATCCACTGACACCATCCTCTGCCCTCATCCACTGACACCATCCTCTGCCCTCATCCACTGACACCATCCTCTGCCCTAGTGACACCATCCTCTGCCCTAGTGACACCATCCTCTGCCCTTCTGACACCGTCTTCGGCCCTTCTGACACCGTCTTCGGCCCTTCTGACACCGTCTTCGGCCCTACTGACACCGTCTTCGGCCCTACTGACACCGTCTTCGGCCCTACTGACACCGTCTTCGGCCCTACTGACACCGTCTTCGGCCCTACTGACACCGTCTTCGGCCCTACTGACACCGTCTTCGGCCCTACTGACACCGTCTTCGGCCCTACTGACACCGTCTTCGGCCCTACTGACACCGTCTTCGGCCCTACTGACACCGTCTTCGGCCCTACTGACACCGTCTTCGGCCCTACTGACACCATCCTCTGCCCTACTGACACCATCCTCTGCCCTACTGACACCGTCCACTGCTCTACTACTGACACCGTCCACTGCTCTACTACTGACACCGTCCACTGCTCTACTACTGACACCGTCCACTGCCACCATCCTGTGCCCTACTGCCACCATCTACAGCCCTACTACTGACACCGTCCTCTGCCCTACTGACACCGTCCTCTGCCCTACTGACACCGTCCTCTGCCCTACTGACACCGTCCTCTGCCCTACTGACACCGTCCTCTGCCCTACTGACACCGTCCTTTGCCCTACTGACACCGTCCTCTGCCCTACTGACACCGTCCACTGCTCTACTACTGACACCGTCCACTGCCACCATCCTGTGCCCTACTGCCACCATCTACAGCCCTACTACTGACACCGTCCACTGACACCATCCTCTGCCCTGCCCCACTAACACCATTAGAGACCCCCAAATCCGTCCTCTGCACTTGAAGGTATTTAAAAATGTCAAGATCAGCGCTTTTTGAATACTTTATTTTTTAAAACTGGCACCTTTAAGATCTCAGTAATCCGGAAAGTGATGTCATGACATTGCTTCTGGGTTACTAGATCTGAGACAAGCATCAGCTTTGTTTGGGTCTTAGGCCAGCCGGTGGACGTGCCCACTGGTTGCTCAATCCTCTTGGTGGGATGGGAGAGCCCAGGCGAGCGGCGGAAGGCGGGGACATCCCTTCCTGCTGCTTGTAATAACAGCCAAGCGGATGTCGAGTCGCATCAGTTGGTATTACGATAAAGTTGACTGTCTGCTCTAAAGCACCATTGAAGACAAATGCCGACAAAAACCCTAAGAACACCATCCCTACAGTTAAAGCATTTGTTAAGCCAAAAAAACAAACAAAAAAAAATCCCCGTTCCTTTTAAAGTGGTTGTATACCCTTTTTTTAATTTTTACCTACAGGTAAGCTTATAATAAGGCTTACCTGTAGGTATAATGAATATCTCCTAAACCTGTACAGTTTAGGAAATATTCACTTTGCATGCAGCCGCTGATGTCAGCGGCGCATGCGCTGTGAAGGCCACATACCACCAAGGTAACAAAGGAGTGGCTCAAGAAGCACATTAAGGTCATGGAGTGGTCTAGCCAGTCTCCAGACCTTAATCCTATAGAAAATTTTTGGAGGGAACTGAAACTTCAGAGTTGCCAAGCGACAGCCAAGAAACCTTAAAGTGTTTGTGAACCCATATAAGTAAATCTATGCCAGCCCCTCTATTAGAGCTAGGCATAGCACACTATACATGTTTAAAAAAAACAAAAAAAACGAGGCTTGTAAATACCATTTTATGGTGATCTTCAGGCCGGTCATGTCGCCCGCGGCCACTTTACATTTCCAATACCGCAGGAGGGGCTGAGATCTCTCTGTGATGTCAGCCGGGGAGATCACATGGCCGCTCAGCCCCTCCTACAGTACCCCCAGAAACCGTCCGAGAGTCACATGACTGGCCTGAAGAGCACTCTAATTGGTATTTAAAAGCCTAATTTTTATAAGAGGCATGTACAGTGTGGTACACCAGGCTTTAATAGAGGGGCTGGCACTGAGCATTTAGAATATTTGATCTGTAATAGCGGCCGGGGGCAGGGACGAACAGGCAGGGAAGGAGGGGGAGAGAGGAGAGCAGAGGACAGCTGCAGGTGACAGAGGCACATACACTGACTACTATAGTCAGGGCTCAGCAGCCCCGATTTTCATGGTCAGCGCAGAGAGGGGAATACAGGCAGTGGCAGGATCAGACAGGTTTTTACAGTTTAGAGGGAGGCTGATTACACTGCACAGTGCTATTTAATCTGCTTTAAGGGACTAGAATTTTTTTTCTCTCCTTTTTGTGTTTTGTGCCCCCCCCTCCTCTCCACCAAGTACTAAGTCAGGTTTTACTTGGGGGGGGGGAATCAAATACTTATTTTACTCACTGAACTGTAGGGCTGAAACAACTAATCTATTAATCAACAACTAAACGATTATGAAATTAATCGATTAATCGGCCAGTAAATTAATGGGGTTAAAAAAATAAAAATAAAACAAGCCCTTTTATAGTAAGCAAATAATCGCTACTGTAGATGTTACTTTCACAGTTCTACAGTAAAAAAATGAACACCTTACAATAGTGATTATCTGCTTTTTTTTTTTTTTTTTTTTTTTTTTACTTGTACTATAAAGGGCTAATTTTAGTTTTTTTTTAACCCCATTATGTTACTAAACGTCTTAGACCTGGTTCACATCTATGTGTTTTTTTTTTTTTTGGTGCTTTTTTGCAGAAGTGCACTGCAGTTCGTTTACATGGTTTCCCATTGGACACGTTCACATCTAGGCTTTTTTCAGCCGCTGCATATTTGAAAAGGGTCAGGACCTTTTTGTTTAAACGCAAAAACGGTGCTTTTTGGTTCAATATATTTCAATGGAGAAGCTGCAGAAAAGCATTTAATGCGTTTTTACAGCAATTTATGTTTTTTAATCTGCCCAACAACAAATTGGCCAAAAAAAATGCAAAAACGCAAATTGCCGCAAAATTCAAAACTCACAGCAAAAAGCACTGCAGAAACAGATCGAAAGCAAACTGCCTAGGTGAGACCCGAGCCTTATGCTGGCCACACCGATCGATTTTCAGACAAGAATATTCAGACGTAAAATCTTTGTATATTCGCTGAATGAAAGAATGTTGTTTGAAATTTTCACTTGTTTTTAACATTAATGTAACTTCTGAACGAAAACCACATACACTGTCTGAAAATTCCTTTGACCAGGAAGTTTTCTATTTCTAAATTTTCCCGCCACTGTGGTTGAAAATGAACGTCGACTTGACCCCACTAATGATTAGAAAATCGAAGGAACGTTCTTAAAATGAAATTTTTTTTTTGAAGGAAGACATTTGATCTCTGAGTCTGATACTATTAAAGGGTGAATCTGATAAATATTATGTACAGTATCTCTCTTCTCTAACCGTTTATACAATATATCTCCTCTAATAGTATATCTCCTTTAATAGTATATACAATACATCTCTTCTCTCTGTTATTCTCAGAGTGGATTAGATATTTTGCTCCCTAACCACATAGGTGTTTTTTTTTTTTTTTTTTTTTAAGCTACTTCAGCAAATACTTTTGGGATACTTAATTCACCATTAAAGTTCATTTTTATACCATCAAATGTCACATCATAGTAGCTTTAATCTTTTCTTTCCCCTTTTTATCCCTCCCCCCTATTTAATCTTTATTCAATTTTTCTTTCCCTTCCCCTTCGCTTCCTCCAAGGGTTAACAAATTAGTTAAAAAGTGAATACACAAAACGTTCTCTTACATAATAAAATGGATAAGTACCTCAACAAGAAGTGAGGGCGCATATACTAAAAGACAGTAAAATGAGTAGTAGAAACCAAAGTGATCAAAAGACCTCCTCCATCCCACTCACTTCACCTATTTTCAGTGTTACAGACCAAGCGTTGCCCCTTAATCCCTCCGCTCTTTCCTACCCCTCCCATTAATGTATCACTCTATAGGGGGGAACCCATTTTTTCCAACCATCTCCTCCACATCGCATCAAATTCCTTAAGGTTGCCTCTCTTTGTATACACTGCTCTTTCTTTACATATAGTCTCATTCACTTCCCGGATCCAATCTCTCACAGTAGGGGTTGTTCTAGATTGCCATCTGGTTGCAATAATTTTTCTGGCTTGGAACAAACACCTCACTATTGCAATTGTGGTACTATTCCTCTCCCCCCGCTCCTTCCTGTACCCCAATATGCATACCACAGCATCCATTTTCATTGTTATTTTAAATATATCGCTTATGATTTTAAGCACTTCCTACCGATACAGTTTGGGGCACCTCCATACTATGTGTATAAGATCGCCGGTTCCCTGACATCTGGGGCATTTATCGTCTGATCTTCTGCCAAACTTGAACAGCCTCTTAGGAGTATAATAAGCCCTATTTAACATCAGATGGGATATCTTCTGAGGGGGTGAGACCGATACCCTCAAGCCCATTTCTAGGATTCTTTTCCACTGTTCCTGTGTTATTCTCCCTATATCCTCTTCCCATCTTTTTTTTCTCTTTGCGGAGTTTCTCCTCAGCATTAACTTCTTTGCTTATCTGTCCATAGAGTTCAGATATAAGTCCCTTAGTGGAGCCTACCTGGAATATACTCTGAAAGAGGGGCATTTCGTTCCATACTGGTGGCTGTTTCCTAAATTGGGCTTCAAGGGCATGCCTCAACTGTACGTAGGAATAAAATGAGCGTTGCGATATATTGAACTCTCGTCTCAAATCTGAGAATTTTTTAAAAGTATTTCCCAGGTACAGTTGTCTCAGTCTTTGGATGCCATGTATTTCCCATTCTCTTACTTTTCCTAACGGGAGGGTTTCCTGCAGATTGTAGTTATTCCAAAGGGGAGTGTATTCAGTTAGCCCATTATATCCCATCTGTTTTTTAACAGTTTTCCATATTTTAGTTATCATTTTTATTGTTGGAGACCTATAGCCAAAGGAATCCGCCTCTAGTGTTTCAATAATTGTATTATGTGAAGCTTCAGTCAGCACGATTCTCCCATTGGGGTACCTCCACCTGGAACGTCACATCCCATTAGGTGCTGCAGCTGTGATGACAGATAGTAACGCTCAGGGCGAGGCAATGCCACACCTCCTTCCCCCGCTGGTAGTTGTAGTGTTCGAAGTCGGATCCTGGCTTGCCCCCCCTTCCATATTAGTTCCCTAAAAAGGGACTCAATTTTGTTGAACCATTTCTTACAGATCCAGACTGGGGAGTTATGCAGCAGGTACAATAATTGGGGCATCCAGATCATCTTTATAAGGCTGCATCTGCCTGCCACTGATAATGGAAGTCGTTTCCAGATGCCTATTTTTTGTTTGAATTTGGCCAGCAGTGGCATAAGGTTTTTACAAATGAATTGATTAGGGTCTTTCGTCAAAGCTATCCCCAGATATTTCAAAGTATCCACTACTACCAACTGAGGTATTCCTGGCATTATTAACTCAGTCGTGGAATCTAGTGGAAGGAGTTCCGTTTTCTCCCAGTTTATCTCTAACCCTGAGAAGCTTCCAAATTTCTTGACTAAGCTTATCGCTTTTGTCAATGATTGCCCCATATCTCCCAGATAAAGAAGGATATCGTCTGCGTATAGCGCAATTTTTTTCATCTCCCGTCTTTCTCTGAAACCTAGTTATTTCAGCGCTTGATCTTATAGAAATGGCGAGAGGTTCCATTGCCAGGGCGAAGAGGAGGGGCGACAAAGGGCACCCCTGTCTCGTCCCCTCTCAAGCTCAATCTTATCCGAGAGTTCGTTATTAATTCTAAGCCTAGCACTGGGTCTATGGTACAACATCTTAATCCACCCAATAAAGGAAGGGCCAAATCCAAATTTCCCCAAAACCCTGCAGATGTATCCCCACTCCACGCTATCGAAAGCTTTTGTAACATCAAGTGACAGCACGACTCTTGAACCTACATTCTCCGTTGGAGTCTGTATATTCAAGAATGTCCTTCTGATATTCATGCTTGTAGATCTATTTGCTATAAAACCCGCCTGATCTGGGTGGATCAGTTTTGAAATTAATCTGTTCAACCTAGTTGCCAGTACCTTGGCTAGGATTTTAGCATCTGAGCATAAAAGAGAAATTGGTCTATATGCCGCTACATCCAGGGGATCTTTCCCTTCTTTTGTATAAGTACAATGCTTGCTTCTAGCATTGAAATGGGAAGTCTTCCCTCCCTGGGTGCTCCCCTCAATGCTTTTAGGAGCTCCGGGAGTAATATTTCTCCATAATATTTATAGGCCTCAGTTGGAAGACCATCTGGACCAGGGGATTTCTGATAAGCCATACTCGTTACTGCCTGTTGAAGTTCTACTAAAGTTATTGGGGATTCCAACTCTTCTTTCCTCTTGCGTAATGGTCGGGATTTCCAAGTTGCCTAGGAAGTCTTCCATTATGCCATCTACCCCCACCTTTTGGGCTGAATAAAGATTTTTATAATAATCCCTAAATATCTGCAATATTTCTGTGGTGTCAGATAAAATCTCTCCTCCTGGGGACCTGATAGCAGATAGAGGAAGGTGGGGAGTTGGACTTCACCAACTGCGCCAACATCTTTCCCACACTTTCACCCTCTGCGAAGGAAGACTGCCGAAGGAAGAGTCGCCTGGTCTCAACCTTCCGCATAATCGTAATTTTATAGTCTTGTTGTTTATCCAACCATATTTTTTCCCTTTCAGATGATGGATCCATTACATAGTTGTTCTCTGCCTCTATTACCTCTCTTCTAATGCGTTCTTTCCATATCTTAGCTTCCTTATTAAATTTAGCTACCTGCTGGATCAGAACCCCTCTAAGATATGCCTTCAGAGTATCCCACAGAATCCTGGCCATTGCTGTACCTTCATTACATACTATAAATTCTCTCAATTGAGGAAGAAATCTGTCCGGTTTTTTTAATTAGTTCAAACCAATATGGGTTTATTTTCCACTCCCTCTGAGCCTTTTTCCCCCCTAATTTCAATGTAAGGACTATTGGAGAGTGATCTGATATTCCTCTTGGCATATATACAACCTTCTCTGTAATCTGCAGTGCTCTATCATTACCCAGAGCCATATCTATCCTAGAAAGCGTGGAATATGAAGTTGAGTAGCAGGAATATTGTTGGGTTCCCGGGTTCCGCACCCTCCAAATATCCATCAGCCCCACTTCATCCAAAAGTTGACTCAATCGGCCCCTCCCCGTGGGCTCCGTGTTTATCCGTATGGGGAATCTATCCAACTTTTTATCTAGGATCTCATTGAAATCCCCTACTACTATAACCGGTACTTCTTCTTTATCTACCAAAAATTAATTTAATCTGATCATAACATCAATTTTAAATGGCGGAGGAATATAGATATTTGCTAATACATACTTTCTATTTCCAATTGAGCAATATAAAAAAATATATCGGCCATTCTCGTCTATGCTGGTCTGACTGCAGGAAAAAGCCACCCCAGATTTCACCATAACACTTACCCCCCTACAGTAAGAAGAATATACCGAGTGAAACTGAAGTCGGTATTTCCTATTCCTCAGTTGCTGGGTTGTATGTTTGGTTAGGTGTGTTTCCTGCAGGCAGACCAACTCAACTCCATATTTCTCTAGCATGGAGAATACTGCTGCTTTTTTAGCCAGTGTTCCCAAACCTCTAACGTTCCAGGATCCTATATTGAGTGTTTTAGCTTGCATATAGAGGTGAGGAATATATATAAAACTGTCTTGTGTTCCTATTCCAAAATAAGTTTATGTTGAGTTCATATCTAATCTCTACGTTACTATCAAATATTTTATGATAATATCCCTGTGCACACAACTCATTTGCATTACCTTTTATAATTTTAAGCAGTGCTTCTAATTCAAGTAAATTCACTTTCCAAAATAGTGCATGTGAGTTTCAACCATTGTTTTCCTGTGCCACAAATTATTACTTTATGAATTATCTTGCAAAAGTGATCATACTTTCCCAGAAAATTCTTTGGTGACACACCCTTAGCATTTTGACCCTCATTCAATCCACTCTTCCCCTGTGCCAATAGTCTATCATTACCTATCTTACCTCCCCCCATCAACCTTTCCCTCCTCCCTCCCTCCCATCCCCCAGCCCCCCCCCCTTTCCCCCCCCGCTCCCCCCACCACCTATCTAGGTGAACCCTAGGGGTCCTTATAGTGACCATTTCCCACACCATCTGTCCCTCGTTAACACTTCCATCTATCACTCTACATACCTCATCCGTGTGTATCTACCCCCTCTCCACTCATTTCTTCAAAGAAAGAAAAAGAGAGAGACAAAAAAAAAAAAAGGATAAGCTTTTCAAACAATACAACCGGACCCTTTCTCCAATTCCCTCCTTCCTTAATTTAGCTACAGTTTCTCCTTATTCTCTTCCAAACACTTCTCCACACTAGTTGGGGAGTCAAAAAACTGATTGCCCCCCAGAGCCGTTACACGTAGCCTAGCTGGGTAGAGCAGGGCATAAGAGAGCTTGAATTTCTGTAAGGTACGCTTGATCTGTATGAACTCTGCTCTGCGTCTCTGAAGTTCTGGTGAAAAGTCAGGGTATAATGATATCCTGGTGCCGTTAAAGAAAATATTTCCCGCCTCCCTTGCTTTCCGCAGCAATGTCACTTTATCTTTATAATTGAGGAACTTCATCAAGAGTGGCCTGGGATACCCACCTGCTGGCGGGGCCCTAAACGGGACTCTATGTGCCCTTTCAATAGTGAACATTGTTGAGAATGACTCTCTTCCAAAAAGTTCCACAAGCCATTTTTCCAGGAACTCTATGGGGTTAGGGCCCTCGCTCTTCTCCGGCAACCCCACCATCCTCACGTTGTCCCTTCGGTTTCTGTTTTCCAGCTTGTCCATTTTTGATGTATATCTAGCCATCTGTTCTTTCATATTTTTCACCTCTTTTATTAATGGAAGTATATCATCTTCTAATTGGCTTGTCCTCCTCCCCTCCAGGGCTGTTGTTCTTTCTGCAGTTTTTTGTAGGTCCTGTCTGACCAATATCAGATCTTCCTTTACCCCTTTCATTTGGTCACAGAGTTCTTTTAGTGATCCCTGACAAGCACTCACTACCACAAATACATCCTTCAATGTTGGCTCTTTCTCTAGTGGTAGGCATGGATCGTTTGTTACTTCTTCAACCTGCTCCATTGGTTCTGGGCTCTTGTTACTCAGCGCTTTTGTTGTCGTAGCCAGTGGCACTATAGCCACTGATTGGCCCTGGCTTTTTCTATCTGTCGTAGCCCCTTGTTGTGCTTTAGTCTGGGTTCCCTTCTTTGGTGGCGTCTGAGCAGGGGCATGGGCATATTGCTCCAATTTTGCTGCTGCTGCCATCTGTTGTGCAGTTTTCTCCTTTGAGGAGCGTAGGTGGTGCATCTTTTAACTATTGTCCTCCAGCGGGTCAACCACAAATGGGGAAAGAGCCTCAATAAGTTGACATCTGTGATTTCCAGACAAACCAAAGTCGCAGTAAATTGCTAAGGGGCTATGAAAAATTAACCCCTTTTATTTTAATTTTAGTCCGAAATCAAAATCAAGAATGTATAAATTTAGGTCAGCATAAAGGGGAAATATTAAATCAGCATGGAGGGGGGCGTTTTAGGGCATCTATAATATGCATATATAACAATCCACAAGCTAGCTTTATCATCTGTGCACATTCATGCCACTACCACTTCTCCAGTCCAGCCTGTATGGGTCCAGTCCTGATCTTAAACGTCCCGGTGTACACAGCCTCTATCATTTAGGCTCCAGCCCACCATGTAGCTTGTCCTGCTAATCCCCCCTTTACTTATGCAGCCCTCAAACAAGTTTGAGATTACCGAGCTCCAAAATAACCTTTACTCACGTGTCCTCAGGGGGGAATTTCAGGGTTGCAGCTCTCTCAAAGCACAGATCTCTGTGTTAAGGTCACTGCCTTCTCCTCCTTCAGCTGTTTCCAAGTAATGCAGGCAACTTGTGGCTCAAATCACTCCTCTCAATCCCTGCCGTTGGCTTGTTGTCATTCCTGCCTCATCTACTCACAACACAACCCTGCAGATATCAGCGTCAGTGTCTGTAGGAATATCTCTCTCCACAGCCCAGCTGATCAGCCAGTTAGTCAGCCAAAGTGAAAGAGGAAAGAGGCACACGATGTGTTAGGAGACTTAGTGCTTATCAGTCAGCTTATCAGTCATGCTCTCTATGGACAGTAACGGCAGCTGTCGGCAGACATCAGGTGAGGTAAGGTGAGCAGAGCAGGTATCAGGTGGATGAGAGGGGACACACACGCATTGCTCCACACTCCTCACTCAAACACACACTGCTCTATCCGGTCCAAACATTCTTAACCCCCTAAGATGTACACACCCGTGTCCCCTATTGATGTCAGGGTGACGCCCTCACACCCCATTACTATTCCCTGAATGTCTCTGATATAAATGGATGCATCCTAAAGTTTTGAATATGATGTATCGGATACAGCCAGGTGATGATCGATCATTTTCTGAACTCTGATAATTAGATACATCCAGGATCATCCTGTACAATACCTGCTTCCCCTCCCCTAGCTGGAAATTGGATGTATGACTTCTCTCCAGTGATCCCTACACCTGTACAGTGGGGGGATGGGAGGGTGAAGGTCCGGGCACATCATACAAGGGAGGAGAGATCAGTGGGGGGGTGGAGGAGCCCAGACAGGAGACAAGCTGGTACTTACACGGAGCTCGGGAACTGAAAAATCCTCATGTTCCCCCATTACACATTGCTCCTCTCCCCACCTTTTTTCTTTTTTTTTCTCCCGCACGCGCCAACATTTGCCCCTCCCCGTACTAACCAATCCACACCACCATACAGCCTAAACCCCGCCCCCTTGTCTCCTTCTATGGACAGGCTCCTCCCAGAGATGACACACGGGGGGTGGTACACAGTGACCGTTCTGGAAAAATGGTTACATTTTTTTATATGAGAGAAATCGATACAAAGACTGAGGAGAAGAAGCACGTGACATCTCTGCTCTGATTTACTATTGCTATTATTACTATTTTTATTATTACTAATTGTCACGGAACGTCCCACACTCTGCTTGAGTGCTTCCGTCATATACCACTTCCTCCCAGTCTGTATACAGATATCAGATATTCCAACCTCTCTGAGCACAAAACAAGGCGACACTTGCTTGTTGCTAACATGAACTTACATATCTACTCCACACATTATTCATACATCACAATTTTCAACCATGCATTTACCATATAGGATTTAATTATACCAAAAAGAGTATAATGTCTATAAATATATAAAAGTGTCCCCATATTATAAAAGTATAAAAAGTGCCCTCATATTTAAAAAGAAAACTAAACAAAGCAATAAAAATAAAACTATGTAACCTCTTTCATTTAATTCCTGCATTGATGGCCTTAACAGCCCTGGGAAAGAAGCTCTCTTTAAATCTATTTTTCCCTTAACGTCTTTCAGGACAGCACTTGAGAGAGAGTGACTCCTCCCCTTGCAAACAGGAAACACCTCTTCCACCAAACTTAAAAGGAGGCTCCTTTCCACACATTGTCAGTTTGTGTTTCCTCCGGAGGGAACACATCGTGGGGAAGTCAGGGCTCTCGGGTGCTGTCCTGAAAGCCCAGGTTTCCTGTGTTTTTCACCAAATATTTTTACTTACCTCATGAGAGCTGTTCCTCCCATTCCACAGCTGTTAGGTGCTGCTGGCTGGGCTCCCTCTTCATCAGGGCTCAGGGTGAGTCAGGACTGTCATGGGCATCACTCTCAGGCGGCGGCAAGGTGGGCGGTGGCCGCTCCGTTTGTTTTTCTTCAGTCCGCCGCCTGTTGCCTATTGTGCCGCTGCCATCTTGGGGATGGCAGCGGGGCTCCATCCGCCAGAAGTGAGGCATCCGGGAAGGGGGTGGCGCCCATGGAGCAGGCGTATGGCGTCATTTCTGCCGGATATCGCACAGGGAAAGGGGAGGAACGAGGCTGGTGCTTATTTAGCGGTTCCGGTCCGGCGCACTGGTGCTATTGTAGTCTGGAAACGGCGGTTTTAGCCATACACACAGCAACACAGCGTTCCTCGATGGAATCAATGGCGGCAGCGAGTGGGACAGGCACAGGCACCAGCAAGGCCCAGGTAAGGGGCAGTTGTATACTGTCCTCCTTTTACTGTGGGGTCTCGTTCTCGTTCTCTCGTTCTCGTTCTCTCGTTCTCATTTTCTCGTTCTCTCTCTCTCTCTCGTTTTCTCTCTCTCTCGTACTCTCTCTCTCGTTCTCTCTCTCTCGTGTTCTCTCTCATGTTCTCTCTCTCTCGTTCTCTCTCTCGCTCTCTCCCCCCCCCCAGTGGCAGGGGCCTGTCTGGGCACATGAGGCAGCTTTAGTTCTCACTGCATCCTTGAAGAAAGGACAGGTTGTCTCACTGGGATGGTTTCTTCTTTTTGTCTCATGGCAGGCCAAGAGCTCTGATCCAGTGGCAAAAAGGAAATGCCCTTCATGTAAATATAAACCTACCTGAAGGATGGAAGAAGACTTTGTCAAGCCTGTATTGATTCGCTAGTTAAAGAAGAAGCTTCTTCCGCTTGCAGCCACTTGATTGCATCTGTTAAAAAAAAAAATTGATGCGACTATTCAATCATTTCGCTCTTCTCTAGCAAACCTATCCCTGAGTCAGCCTACTACCTCACAGTCCTCTCAGGGCTCACTTGTAATACCGACGGTGGAGACTGAGGCATCTCCTACCCCAGAGGGACATTTTCCCTCCCAGTCTGGAGAGGAATTTGATGAGGGGGAGGAAGGAGAAAATTTACCTTCAAAATTTAAGTTGTCTTTAGAACAGGTAGATGGCCTGTTAAAAGCAATCTATACCACACTGGGTCTGGAAGAGGAAAGAAAGGAGTTATCTCTGCATGACAAAATGTATGTAGGGCTCTGCGAGCACAAAAATCTAAATTTGTCAGTATACTCTGTTATTTCTGAAACTATTAAGAAAGAGTGGACAGATCCAGAGAAAAAACCTTTCTTTCCCAAAGTCTTAAAAAGGCGTTTTCCTTTTGATGAGGGTCCAGCGGCGGTTTGGAACAAAAGCCCCAAACTAGATGCTGCGTTTTCCCAGGTCTCGAGGTCAACAGATTTGGCATTCGAGGACATGGGGGTGTTAAGAGATTCCATGGACAAAAGAACGGATCAGCTACTTAAAAGGGCTTGGCAATCCATCATGGGAAATCTTAAACCTGCTATGGCGACTACTGTCATATCCAGGAACATGGAGTTTTGGTTAAATCAACTTAAGGCCCATATTTCAGCAGACTCGCCAAAACAAGAAATTTTGGATTCCTTTTCGACTCTGTCAGCTGCTGTAGCCTTTATTTCTGATGCTTCCGTGGAATCAATCAAAATGACAGCTAGATCTGCCGCCTTAGCAAACTCAGCCAGAAGGGCTCTGTGGTTGAAAACTTGGCCGGGGGACGCGGCATCCAAAAATAAGCTGTGTGGGATACCGTTCCTGGGGGACTTGCTGTTTGGTCCTGACTTAGATGCAGTTCTGGATAGAACAGCTGATAAAAAGAAGTCTTTCCCTATCAAAAAGAAAACACAGCCAGTTAAATGTTTTTTTTTTGTTCCCAAAGGGCTCAAGAACAAACCAAACCCCAGGAGAAAAGAAAAAAATTGGGCATCGCAGAAGGGAAAGGGAAAAGGAAATGTCCTTTTCCATCCTCCTGCAGCCTCCGGTAAAACGCAATGACTTGTGCGTACCAGTTGGGGGGAAGGCTTCAAAGTTTCCTCCTCCTTTGGGCCAGCATGACAGAAAGTCAATATGTTTTAGACATGCTGTCCCAAGGTTACAGGATAGAATTTTTGGATCGCCCGCCAGAAGGATTCTTTGTGACAAACTTACCAAGGGGTCTAACAAAGGCCCTGGCCATGAAGAACCTTTTAAAGGATCTGAGGCACCGGAGGGTTGTGATACTAGTATCCCCAGAAGAACAGGGTCAGGGCTTCTATTCACACATATTTCTGATAAGAAAACCATCCGGAAACTTCCGTCTTATTCTCAACCTGAAACCCCTGAACAAGTCGGTCCTATACAAAAAGTTTTGTATGGACTCAATTTTCACAGTCAGGAACATTCTGACAAAAGAATGTTTTATGGCATCAATCGATCTGAGGGATGCTTACATTCATGTTCCTGTAGCACCTCAGTCCCAGAGATTCCTGAGGTTCGCGGTGAATATGGGCACAAGATTATACATCTTCAGTTCAGGGCCCTTCCCTTTGGCCTGTCAACAGCTCCTCGTATTTTTACAAAAGTAATGGCGGAAGCTCTCGCCCCTCTTCGACTCCAGGGGATTGCGGTAATCCCATATCTGGACGACCTCCTCCTTTTTTTTTTTTTTGCCCCATCCAGGGAAAAGTTGCAGGGGGATCTGAACAGAGCCCGCAGTCATTTGGAGTCACTAGGGTGGATAGTGAATGTTCAAAAATCGAATTTCATTCCAGCTCAGCAAGTACTTTTTCTGGGTTACTTGATAAATTCGGTGGAGCAAAAGATTTTTCTCCCAGAAGAGAAAAAGATGAAGGTTCAAAGGGTAATAATGACACTACAAACAAATCAACTGATTTCAGTCTGAAAGGTTATGTTGGCTCTGGGGACATTAACCTCTTCTATGCCAGCCATCCAAAGACTGCATTTCAGGGCTCTCCAGAGGTTCCTTCTGAGAACATGGAACCACAGGACAGAGTTTAGATACAAAAATAAAGATCCCCACCCGAGTCAAACGTTCGCTTTAGTGGTGGAAAAGTCATGTAGTACTACAAAGAGGTCTTCTTTGGTCTTTTCTGACCGGAAAAGTGGTCACAACAGACGCCAGTTTGCAGGGATGGGGGGCCCACATGGGTCAGGCCTTAGCACAGGGAACATGGTCCCAGGTCGAGGCCGAAAAATCCTCAAATTGGAGAGAGCTAAAAGCGGTCGTCCTAGCATTCGCTTTCTTCTCTCAAAACCTCATAGGTTGCCATGTCCAGATTTTGTTGGACAATGCCACTACCATAGCCTACCTGAACAAACAGGGAGGCACAAGAAGCAAAGCTCTTCACTTACTATCAGTAGAGATTCTGGAGTGGGTGGAGAACGACTTACTATCTCTATCTGCAGTTCATCTCAAAGGCACGTTAAACGAAGTAGTGGATTATCTGAGCCGAAAAAAGTTCAGGAATCAGAGTGGAGTCTGAACAGGGAGGTATTTGCATTGATCACCAGTACTTGGGGCCTTCCGCAGGTAGACCTGTTTGCTTCAAGACAAAACATGCAGCTCCTGCAATTTTTCTCCCTTCAGAGAGACAGCTCTCAGGGGATAGATGCTCTGGCGCATCCGTAGGGATTCTCACCTAGGATATGCTTTTCCTCCATTCCGGTTAATTCCACTAGTGTTGAGAAAAATACTAAAAGAGAGAGTATCAATAATCTTGTTTACTCCATATTGGCCAAAGAGAGCTTGGTTTTCCACGATTCTTCAGTTGGCAATCAAACCATGTTGGCATCTTCTGCTCAGTCAGGATCTGTTGATTCAGGGGCCAGTGCATCATCCAGATGTAGGCAGGTTAAAGCTCACTGCCTGGTATCTGAGGAGCAATTGATGAGAAGCAAAGGCTTTTCAGAACAATTAACTACTACGTTGCTTTCCAGTAGGAAAAAGGTAACCAGGGATATTTACGCCAAAGTATGGAAAGTCTATGTTTCTTTCTGTCATTCAGAACATAGGGATGTTAAAGACCTAGTTTCAGTGCTGGAATTTTTGCAAAAAGGTGCAGGCAAAGATCTTGCGGTCAGCACTCTTAAAGTGCAGGTGGCCGCTTTGGGAGTTTATCTGGAGAGATCCTTATCTTCAGAAACTCTGATCATGAGATTTTTCAAAGCACTTTCCAGGTCAAGACCGGTCCCGGTGAGGCATTTCCCAAATTGGGATCTTTCGGTGGTTCTGCAAGCTCTTGCAAAAGAACCATTTGAGCCTTTACAGGCCATATCTCTAAGGAATTTAACTTTGAAAACTATTTTTCTGGTAGCAATTACTTCAGCAAGAAGGATTAGTGAACTGCACGCCCTATCAGTAAAAGAGCCTTTTTTGTCAGTTTTTCCAGATAGGGTTGTCCTTAAAGTAGACCCAGGGTTTTTTCCAAAAGTGGCAAGTTTTAGTAACAGGTCTTAGAAGATTATTCTCCCAATCTTTTGTGCTAACCCTTCGGGTAAAAAGGAAGAGCAGTTTCACAACTTGGGTGTAAGACGTATTCTTTTACATTATTTGGAAATAACAGGAGGTTTTAGAGCTTCAGATTCATTATTTGTTCTTTTTTCTGGTAACAAAAAAGGCCACCAAGCATCAAAAGGATCAGTGGCTAGACGGCTTAAGACAGCTATTTCTGTAGCCTACTCTCAGATGGGTTTATCTCCCCCACTGGGAATTAGGGCTCATTCAACAAGGGCCCAGGCCACTACATGGGCAGAAAGAGCTGGTGCCACCCCAGATCAAATTTGTAAGGTGGCTACGTGGTCAAGTTACTTAACGTTTGTCCGTCATTACAGACTGGATCTCCTGTCAGCAGGGGATCAGGCTTTTGGCAGAAAGGTTCTGCAGGCTGTGGTCCCTCCCTAGGGGGGTAAAAAAAAAAAAAGGAGGGGGGGGCTGTAAAACAACCCGGGTGGGACTTTAAATGAGGCACATGTGATATGTGCCTCCATCCCTGTATACAATACAATGTTTAAAAATGGGAGTTTGTGGGAATTTAATTGAGGTACAAGACGTGGTGAAACAATGTTTGAAGAAGATAATATGTTTTATTAACACGAAGAGTGCAATACATATATGAGTCATGGAATTGCGCATAGGTACAAAATACAGCATGAATAAAAGAGACATAATAATCATATCAACTTGGAAACGCATGACAATATGGCAGTGCATATATCTAACATGGTACGTCAAGGATGCGACATAGTGTCAACTAATAAAAACATGACAAATATAGAGATCAATGGGCAGTTCCCATGAGTACAATACATGTGGTAGCAATGGTGGAAGCAGTCAAATACTTATAATAGCAGAATGACAGTGAATCGGGGCATAGTTGTTCAAACTTGGTTGGTAGCCGGTGGAAACATATGTGGGCATCCTAAATTGCCCGACGCGTTTTGTGTTTGTACACTCATCAGGGGTGGATGCTCTCAAGTATCTAAGAAAAATAGGATGTTTAATCTAGTGTGGCACTTATAATAGTAAAACATAGGTGAGAAAACCCAACCTAAGTACTTACATATAGAGACTGGTGAATGGAGAGAGTTTGTAGGGTGTGGGACTGAGGCCAGTCGAACAATGTCCGTCCCGGAAGCTGAGGTATTGTGAGGCCATGTACAGTTGAGAGATGTAACACAGTGTTGATGAGGCGGGGGAATAAGTGAGGAACTCCACAACCCATGCCATGGTAAACCAAAGATCCTAAAAGCTGTTATATGGTCTGGGTGAAAATAGAGGATACTAGTTAGGTATGATGTATCCACTTAAGGAATGTGCCGGCCTGATGGCTGGTGTATAGGTTACCTTGGTGGCTAGTTAGAGATGTGGAGGATACCTGTGTCATCTGGCATCTGACTCGCCATGAAAGACATGGCTGGGTGCGGGCGGCGTGTTAAGTACTCGCCAAACAACTGCATATTGGCTTAATACCAACGTCACGCGGCGCACCACGTGGAGGGAGGGGCTCCGATACGGGCGGTAAACTCCGCCCACGGTCGGAGCTGAGCCTCCCCAGTGTGGCAGCCAGAATGGTGACGACCGCACCTCACGCGGTGACGCACGTGATGACGTCACTCGTGAGGCACGTGGCGTGGCGTCGATGCGTCATGAAACCCGTCCACCTCCCTTCAAAGAGGGGGAAGAGGGCGGAACACAGAGCGCATCGCAGCTTCCGGGATAGGACGGTGATAGAGGCCAAATGTTGCCAATGGAGGAATTAAATAATAAAATCAGGAAATTGTTTGCTATTTTGCTATGTTATGTAAACATTCTTTGCAAAGGCAGTGGACCGGGATATACACACCACAACCATGATGCTTGGCTTCACAGTTATGGCACAAAATAATCCCTCTGTCACATTGGGCAGGTAAATGCAACTCATTTACCTGAATGGGGACACGCTGCTGCCATGTGGTTGTGGAATGGTGGTGCAGATTTTTAGGGGTTAACACAGACAGTGAGGAGGTGACATAACGCTTCCTCACCGCCAACGCTTATGTAAATTGGCTCTAATAGTTTTTTTTTTTCTCTCCAGCCCCTGAGTATTCATCTCTCCTATCAGTGATTAGTAATCCTCAGCTGGCATTGATATAAACTTTGATCACATTTCTGATCTGTCTTCTCCTCCCAGGTCTCCTGTATATGATGATTATATCGGTGTCATCAGGAACGGTGTATGTACAGAGCGGATCAGACATCACTGGATGTAATATGAAATGTCCTGAGGATGATGTTACCCTGGAGCTGTACAGACAATGCAGAGGAGAGGAGAGGACATTGCTGGAAAATCACTGTTATTACAATCACACTAAATCTCATGACTCCAGACTCCGACTGCACACAGAGAGTGGCTGCTGGAAGCTGACACATGTCAGGAAGGATGATTCCTGTGTGTATAAGATCTGGTGTTACTGTGATCCGGGATATGTAATGTCCTCTACAGAGATCCGTGTACTGGGTAAGAGTCCATATACCATATAAAAGCTCTTCTCCCCCAGAGGGGGGCTAATGCATTGGTCTTTTTGCATTGCTCTGCATGTTGCCACCATTGCTGCCTCCTGTGGGAGAGCAGTGATGGGATCGGGGGGTCAGTGATGGGACATTAAGCTCCATAAGAGGAGATGATACAGTATGTGATTGCCAGACTGCACTTTCCTGACATTTCTTTTTCTATTAAAGGATAAGTAAACACCCAAATAAACATTTAATAAATTGCAGCTTACAGTCCTTAAAGTGGAAGTCCATGCAAATATACTATAATACACATATCTTTTTGGAAGCCGATCTGACCGGATCCCACGCTGAGCTGTCTGCCATGGGGGCAGGTGCAGAGGAGACAGATGACAATGGAAGCCCCATAGTAACTCTATGGGTGACGTCACTTCCCATTAATTTCACAGCCGTTGTCCTCCATGTCTTCTGCAGAGCTTCCACCACTGGAGATCCGGTCGGATCTGGTCAGATCGGCTTCCAAAAAGGTATGTATACTCATCTTTTCTTTACAGGGATAGAGAGGTTAGTGTTAGATCCCTGCTGTCCATAGATGCAGGGATTTTAGATTTTGCATGGACTTCCACTTTAAATATTTTGTCTGCATTCATTTTATTTTTATAGACCAATATTTTTTAGCAAATACAAAAAATATCTGTTGCTCCTGCCAGAAATGCCCCTTTCTTGTCACTTTTCTATCAGATGAACTGAACTGTACACTACTACACCTATCATCCCCTATTTAATGGAGGGTAACAAAGGCAGACATATTTCAAATCCAAATGGGTAAGTAAATATCCCTGCAGGAAAATCCAATCCAAGTGAATAAATGAACAAAAACAACAACAAAGTATTAAAATGTATCTGTATAGATATGGCTGCACCCCAGAACCCAAAACCAACTTATTTACTGTACCACGCAGAGAATGAACTGATACAGTCCCCAGTGTTATGACTGTATGTGGGGGAAGAGGATTCAGGTCAGATGAGCATTAAGCAGTGTATATAAGTATACAAAAAGAGCTAGCACTCTATTCTATGTATCTGGGCTCTGTGTTGGTGACATATGACTGATGGTGACTGTCCTCCTCCTGAACTTTCCAGATCCGGTTCTCATCTGCAATATCACCAGTACCGGGGGCCGGTTGGGTAAGGAGGTCGCAGTGATCGTCCAGTTCTCTGGAGAAGAGAGCGCTGTGACCTGGGAGGTGGATGGGGAGCCTCTCCCTGAAAGATACCGGCTGATAGATGACAATAGGACGCTGATTATCCCCAGTGTGCAGAGAGACGACGCCGAGAGGAGATTCCGGGTCAGGATCACAAACCCGGTCAGTGAGGAGATCCGGGAATACCGGCTGGAGATCAGAGGTGAGAGGGGCAATTACTGGGGGAATAGAGGAGGGTGTCATTCTTCCCTGGGACTTGCCTTATATACTGTATATATGTGTGTGTATAAAATATACAGTATGAGGTCAGTGTGCAGGTTATATATATTAGTCAGACAATGAAGGTAATAAAAAATAAATAAAAATGGACGGACTCGATGGAATACTCCGGTCTTTTTCTGCCGTCACTTTTCTATGTTTCTATAATAAAGCTGAAGTTTGCTGATGTATAAATATTGTAATATAACAAAGCAGACTGTAGAATGGATACATTGTATATTGATCACACATGTAATCTCTACACAGAGATGTGTTCTAAACATTGTATTTATTTTCTGACAGATTTTACATCAGATTATAGAAGATCCCGAATGTTTCTCATTGTTCCTGGAGTGCTGGTTGTGATTATTGGGATTTTGGTGTTTCTGGTGAGTAATGGTTACATCTTTCCTTTCTGTGATCGGATTATTCCTCTAGATCAGCAGCCGCCTCTAGAGAGACTCTGTTGATTTAACATGGATCTATACTGAAAGTTATGTTAGCCGTTTCTGGAAAGCATAAAGAGCAATGTAAGGTCTGAAATACTTGCTGCTCCTGGAGAAAATGCTGCTTTAGGCCGGGTTCACACCATTGTCAATTGGATGTGGGATCCCCGCATCCAATTCGCAATATCAGGAGATTTTGACTGGCTCTCTATGGAGCCGGTTCACACATCTCCGCAGCAGGTTTGGAGAGTTTTGCAGAAAAATGCTGTGCATCTTTTGGTCCGTTTTCAGGTCAGAATTCAGCGGCTCATATGTGAACTGAGCATTAGACTTCCTACCAGTGGCAGCCACTCATGCAGGGCACAGGGGTGCCGCCCCCCCTAATCCATGTGCCCAGCCCCTAATCTACATGCAGAAGCGTGTGATGAGAGCCTGAGGCTCTAATTGGCTTCAAAAAAAGGTGGGCTCCGGACACAGAGCACTGCACTTCCAGTTGTGTGACATTAGCAAATTAATATTCACTAATGTCTTCCTGTTTTTCCTCCCAGCCAATCAGGACGCGGGTCCTGAGCCCCAATTGGCCGTGAGTCCTGAGACTCGATTGGCTGGGAGGAGAAGCGACCGCTGGTATTCAGGAGGAGATGTGGGGGAAGCTGTGAATTAGATGGGTAAGTGCAAGTTGGCAGGGGGCTTGGTGGGTTACAGGCGAGCGATGCAGCAATCGATCGAGCAGGGGGCGGTCAATTGGCTGGCTGGGGGGGCACTGCTGACTACAGTATATGACTTTTTGGTCATGTGATTTCTTCTGAAGGGGAGTTGAGAGCTCGGGTTGGTTAATATTCCTCTTGCAGACAAAGTTTTAGGTGCTGGTCACATGATCTTTACTGAAGGAGGAGATTAGCCAAACTGAACCAAATGCATATAATAGTGTAAGCAGCACTGGAGGAAACCCAAAGTGGAAATTGTTACAGGAAAGTAAATACTCCACTTCTTCCATTACTCTTTATACATTCTGGTTTTAAGTCTTAAGTCAAGGTCTGCTATAACCAGCTCAGGCCTCTTATTTTGGTCATCATGGGATGGGAATGAAGGGGATACATGGGGGGGACACCTTGTGGATGCAGAATTAGTGTTTGGATGAGGTCTGTGCAGTGACATCTGGTACAGATAAAGGTTGGTGAGTGTGGAGGGATGGTTTTAAAGAAATATCAGTCCTTAGATGTGGTGGCTGCATTTGTTGTCTTCTTTTTTTTTTCAGTCTAAGAACATCAGCAAGTACAGATAAGTTTTTGATCCTGCCATATATTCAGTGTCCTTTCTTCCAAACCTCTATGAATTCCCCTCCCCCATGTAATCGATATGAAGATCTGTTTGTAGTCCAATTCAGGAGAGCAGCCCAGGGTGACAACTCCGCTCTACACAGATACAGTGCAGTGAGTGAGTGTTGTCACCCTAGGACAGGAAGTGTGTTATTCACATAATTACCAGGCAGGTGAAAATAAAGATGAATCAGAAGCCATATCACATGGGAGAATGGGCTATTGGATGATGGAGGGTGGGAATAAACTAGAGAGAGAACAGCTCCAATGCTGTATGTTGGTGATAGTCTCTGCAATTTTGTGCGATTTTTATTTTTCCAGATTTACTGCAGAAAAAGAGATTTGAAGAGCAATGGTGTCTATGAAGATGAGCCACTGGCAGAGAACAGATCAGTGCCACCCATCCAGAATGGATCCATACCCACCAATGGTGTCCCTCAAGAAGTGCCACTGGCAGAGAACAGATCTGTGCCACCCATCCAGAATGAATCCATACCTACCGATAAGATTGGACAAAGTTTCATCATTTGAAAGAAACAGGGCCCCCTACTTCATGTAGAGCAGCTCACTATCTACATAGTTAGTCTGGCTGAAAAAAGACACAAGTCCATCTAGTTCAACCAATAAAAGGGAAACAAAAATTTACAACCCTTTACACACAATCCTCTACTCAGTTGATCCAGAGGAAGGCAAAAAACCCAGCAATGCATGATCCAATTTTCTCCATGATCCAGAGTCTAATGTTTGGCTGTCTAACAGAGATTTGTTAGCAATCATTAAAAAAAAGACCCTTATCATATAATTCCTGATTAGAAGCGGTGGAGCACTTCCTCACATATGAGGGAACGTTCAAACCAGATGTATCGATCAATACAAGGACACTCTAAAAACAATTGCTGTCTATGAGCCCTTCACACCACACTGCAATTGATGCAGCGCTACACACAAAAGTCTACATAAATGTAACATTCTTGTCAAATTACAAAAAAAAAGTGAGTATCTTGACCCTCTTTGTGTCAAACTGCATTTTAAAAAAATGTGCAGGTCAGTGTGCAGAGAGATGTATGTCAACGCACATTAACCTGCATGCAGTGCATGTGTTTTCTGTGCACTCAGGTGTGATTGACCCCTCCAGTGTCTGAACACTCCTCTCCTCTTAGGTACCTATCAGATGTGTGACATCATCAACTATATACCCCGCCCACTCCTACCTCTGACACTCATGGGGTCATTAGGGGCAGAGTCTAGAAAAGCTGCCTTTATGCAGGCATCACCTCCATTATATACAGTGGCCATCTAAAGATTCCTGAGAATAGTCCGCTTTCGAATTGGATGTGCAGCCATATTTTTGAGAAGTAGAGTAGAGAAGAGTGTTAACCCCATCAAGTTATGTTTTCTCTTGTAACCCAATGCAGCAATTTCCCTTCATTTTCTTGACTTGGGGTGCAACAGGAAATGAGTCTTAGAAAGTTGTCACAGAGACCATTGAAGGATGTTTAGTCAACTTTTGGACTTCTCATTATGTTCTGTCACCAGGACAAATAGAGACAAAGAGTCTCCATATTGGGGACATAGCAATAACATTTTTGACTTGGGGTCCAGCCCTGTTGTAAAAAAAGCCTTTACTTGCACATAAAAAGGGGTTATACCCTGAATAACGTCCGCCAGCATTTGCCTTGATATGAAGTATTCACAGCACTTACCTCTGGGTGTGCTCTCCTCCAATGATGAGAGGTCTGAGCCCCCCACATTCACTCCATCCCTACCAATGCCACGCCCTTCCCCTCCTCTTCCAGAGCTGCCATCTTCTTCCTTCTCCCATTGGATGTACACTGGAGTTATATGATCTCAGCATCCGGCTCCATTCCCGGCATCTGTGAGATCCCAGGACTATACATTGCACTCTGCATGTACTACAATCAGTGTGCAGAATAACATTGCCAGCAGGAAAAATCAATTTCCTACATTTCTCAGGATTTTCTACTGTTTAGATCTGCCAGATGAGCAAAACATTGATCTGGACTTCTTATTCCGGTGACAACACTGCCGGGTGATTGTTGGCATTTCCTGGCTATATGTCTTGTGTTGGAATGTATTTGAACATTGCCGGGTCATATTAATCCACAATATTGTTGGAGGAAATTACTGTTGCCATTTATACGAAGTTGATCTCCAGTCAAACTGCTAAATAATCGGGTAAAATCCACATCAAAGGATTTATAATTCTGTCCAGACACTTTTGTGATTCACACATCAGAGCCGGACAGGTGATGTTTACAGCTATAGAATACAGTGATGTCACCTCCTGCCCACAGCATGCTGATTGGATGGTGAAGGGACAGCAACACAGACTAACTTATCAACTCTGCCCTCTCCTCCTCTCAGCACATGTGCAAGCAGCAGAGCCCTGATTGGCTCATACTGTTGCCCCTCCCTTTCTGAATGCTGCTGTTCAGAGGGTGATATCCACACAGATTCAGATACTCAGGCTAGTTATCTGCAAAAATAATTATAAGTCCAACTCCGTGCTCCTTGACCCCCTTTTCCCCCGTATATATATGTGTGTTTTTAACATTTCTTAATTACCCTTTTCTGATGTCTTCTGGCCAGTCATGTGGCACGCTGGGTTCATGTCCTCTCTGGTCTTCTCCCAGGGTGGGCAGTCCTGGATGATGCAGAAAGTGGCACTGATTGCTCTCTGCAATATTACACAGTGGGGGGGAGGGGATGTGCACAGGGGGCGGGATCATAGCGCTCTGCACTCACAGTCTTTCCTCAGTCTTCCAGCAGGTCTAGTCACACTGGATATCCCTCAACCTGGAAGACTGAGGACATCTTGTGATGATAATGAGATTCTGCAGGGGAGTCCAGAGGTGAATATTGCATTGAGCACTGAGGCTGGACATGTAAAAAAAAAATTATATATATATATATATATATATATATATATATATATATATATATATATATATATATATATATATTGTATAGGATGTAAAGGAACTCAGAGAAACATTCACTTTTTTTATGTTGTAAATAGTATAATTTATATGATATGTATGTTCTGGTTCTTCTGATGGTATAATCTGTACTGTCTGTATATATTGCTAAACTTTACTGTATGTATACACACTATCAGTTCTCCCAACTGTATAATCTGTATCATCGGTGAATACCGGTTCTCCCAATTATCCCGTTAGCATTGAATTATCTCAGGATAAAGCACTTAGCATTGCAAATAGAAAATGTGCAATAATGAGACATGGAATGTGTAAAGTGTACCTGTCTATATACAATGAAGATCTATTATCTGTCTAGAATGTGATCACATCTCTGAGCCTCCCTTCCTCTATGGAGGACAGGTACTCTTCTCCTCTACATAGAAGAGAGAAGATTGGTCTCATTTGAAGTCAAAAGTAAATTGCACTTTTTTTTTCATTCACTTTTTAATATTTGTATCCGATTTATATCAGTCATTGCCACAATTTTGGGACAGAAGTAAACTATATTTTTCTATGTGTTCTTTTATACATATTGTACACGTTTTAATATGATTGTATGATTATTATCTGTAGCTGACCTATAATGAATCAAATAAAATTCAGAATTTGGTTGTTGGTCTCCCTTCTTTGCCGTCTTCCTGTACAAATAACCCATAAAAAAAATCTCTAGTCTCGCCATTCTCAGCCAGGGTTCCTCCAGAGGTGCTAGGGGTTCCTTAGGCTTCTCCTGGCTGACTGACCTTCTATGTAGGGGTGTTTGCATAGCTCTGGAGCCAATGCAGAAATTAAGATATTAAAAAAACAGCAGTTGCTTCAGAATTTGTACTTCCAAATGATTTGCAAAATGTATTGATTTGACCAAATGAATGCCTTAAAGGGGTTGTAAACCCTCAAGGTTTGCATTCTATGCATTGAGGTGAAAAACCTCCTGTCATGCAGCAGCCCCCCCTGAGCCCCCCTTTTACTTACCCGAGCCCCATAATTCCCGTGACGGGAATGACCACACCAGCTCAGGCCGGTGTCCTGATTGGATAGATTGATGGAGCCAATGGCTGTGCTGCTATCAATATATCCAATGATGCGGGAGCTGGGGGGCGGGGCCGAGTCTGTGTCAATGGATGCAGCAGCAGGACATGGGAGCGCACCCGCACGTGTGTCCTGAGGGAGAGCGCTTCTCCTACGGGGCACTCGAGAAGAGGAGGAGCCAGGAGGGCGCCCAGAAGAGGTAGATCGGGCCACTCTGTGCATAACCAACTCATAACCAAAGCTTGTTTGGCTGGGCTTCTCCTATGTGTCACAGGAGTGCAGTTCGTTTTGTATTCCTGTGACCCGTTTGCAGCAGAGAGCAGACTGACGTCCACTCTCTGCTGACATCACCAATGTCAGTCTAGGCAACCGCGTCATCCCAACCATGGAGTCTGGATACGCCAGCTGCCTGGACAAAATAGAACCTTTAGAAATATATTTACCTAGAAAAATAGTGACGTGTTCAATACTTATTTTACCTACCGTGATAGAGATAGATATATATATATACTTGAGTATAAGTCGAGTTTTTCAGCACATTTTTTTGTGCTGAAAGTGCCCCCCTCCACTTATACTCGAGTCAAGCACTTTTCTGCAGTAAAAAATTTCATTTTCTGAACCGACTTTGGGGCCCTGTATCTCAGGGCCACTTGGTGCTAGGAACCCCAAATTTGGTGTGCAAACCCAGTGGAACTGGTACCCCAACATATCCAAAGATGGAGTTCCTAGCTTTAAGTGGCCCCGAGATACGGGGCCCCAAAATCGGTTCGGAAAATATTCTCTGCTGCAGAAAAGTGCTTGACATTTTCTGAACCGACTTTGGGGCCCCGTATCTCAGGGCCACTTAGTGCTAGGAACCCCAAATTTGGTGTGCAAACCCAGTGGAACTGGTACCCGAGATACGGGGCCCCAAACCCGGTTCGGAAAATGTCATTCTTTGCTACAGAAAAGTGCTTGACATTTTCTGAACCGATATTTGGGACCCTGTATCTCGGGGCCACTTGGTGCTAAAAACCCCAGCTTTGGATATTTTATGGTGCTAGTTCCACTGCCTTTGCACACCAAATTTGGGGTTCTTAGCACTAAGTGGCCCCAAGATACGGGGCCCCAATTCGGTCAACTGTGTCCATCTGCAGCAATGTCATTTTGGGACCCTTTGGGTTCAGAGACCCCAAATATTGGCTGCAGCTAGGTGGCATCTAGGAACCCTTAACTACCGAGTTTGAAGTTCGGGGGACCTATGGCTGCAAATGGGCACAGTGAGGCATGCAAATGGGCATTGTTAACCCTCTTTTCCACTTACAGTAGCTGTGCATTTCTCACGCTCATCTTATACTCGGGTCAATAAGTTTTTCCCATTTTTTTGTGGTAAATTAGGGCCTCGACTTATACTCGGAACGACTTATACTCGAGTATATATATATATATATATAAATAATTTATTTATTATAATATGCAAGTCCAAAATAACATATGTGTATATATAACAGTTCAAACAGTGACTCAATCCTTAATGGCTGGCCAGGACTGTATGGACAGAGTAGGAGAAGAGATGTCTTCAATCAGAGAGCGCACATATCACTGACCGCAGCATCAAAAAAAAAAAAAACAGATCTTGGGAGACGATCCAACTTGCACAGATAAATAAATAATGGAAGTGTAGAGAGTGCAGGAGGGTGTCAGTAAAAAAGAAGAAGTTTTATTATAAATAAAAAAGCATATCCACTTACATTGTGGTTTGTAGACTTCTGAATGGGTACATTTGGAATCCATCCATCACTTAGATTGAGAATGTGTGACTAATACAGCACAGGGTCATGTGATAATGAGGGGATGGTGCAAAAGCTCCAAATGGGACATCACAAAAGTACAGAGGAGCCCAGAGGAGATCCAGAGATTAGCACCGGCCGCCTGTCAAAGACAAATCCAGCATTGGAGCAATAAGAACATCTCACTCCACAGACTGACTCCACACCACCACTCAGGACTGGAGCACAGGTGAGACTCTCAGAGTAATCAGGCAACGTGTTTCTGAGGATTCCACCCCTTTCTCAAGCCTGAAATTGGCAACAGTACTTGGAGATTTTTTATAAACTCTTTATTTATAGCAACCAAACACACAGTACAGCGAGGCATACTTTCAATCAGCAAAACTGGTTCTTTATCATTACAGTGTATACAGTACATGAAGTACAATACATTATGTGACAGTTCCTCAGAAAGCCAGGGAAACAAATGGTATGCACTTCAAGAGGACCAGACACTGTAAGCCTATCGCAAATAAAGTCCGGCTATAGATGCAAAGTAATCAGGAGATGCTGGCGGGGGACTAATGTACCCCATACAATTTTGAAGAAAGATAGGAGTTAGCAAGATAAGGGCAGAAAGAAGGGGCAGAAAAAAGAAATAAAAAAGGGGGGAGAGGCGAGGAAAAAAATTATAATAAGGGTCTCCTCCCTGGACCTCCCAATTGGAGTTGGAGTCATGGAGATCCTTGTACTTGTCAAAGAAAATGAATTGGGTCCAGTAATACCAAGTCTTGTGAATCTGGGCCTCTTGTCTAATCAAAGAGGTGGTAAGATCCTCCATATACATAATATCATTAACCTAATGAATCCAATGACTCACTGTAGGAGGTGAGGCAGATTTCCAAAGGACTGGTATACAAGCCCTGGCTGCAATGATGAGGAGTCTCATTAGAGAGTGGCGGTACTTCCATTCGGATAGCGGGCTGAGATGTACTAGGCAGGCAGTTGGGTCATTGTCTAGTGCCAAACCAGTCAGATCCTGAATAAAAGCACAGACACTCTGTCAGAAGGGCCAGATCCATGGACATAACCAGAAAATATGAATTATTGTACCTCCAGATGTCCTGCACCACCAGCATGTGGGGTCTGTGTCTGGGAAGTGGTAGGAGATATTTAAATATTGAAACGTGGAGATAAAGAACTCAGCATAGTTGTGCATAAAATGCTAAAATTACTACAAAAAAAGTTCTAAAACATTGCAAATTGTGAAGAAACCTAATAAAAGAATATAGGTGACTCATTATTACCAAATAAAAAAATAATAATAAATAAAAAATATACTAAAAAAACAATTAATTTGTGATTCACTCTGTTTATATAAAAAAGGGCAATAGGAGAAGTTTTGGGTAATAAAGTGACAAGCTTAAAATTTTATATATATATATATATATATATATATATATATATATATATATATATATTGACATCAAATATTGGAGTAGAGCAGGGTTTCTCAACCAGGGTTCCATGGAAGTTTAAGGTTCCTCCAGAGGTTGCTAGGGGTTCCTTGAGCAATATTTGCCTCTTAGATAAGTTCCCACTGACACCATTGATCTTTTTTAGTTATCCGTAAGAGAGGATTATTCCCAATGACAAGTGTAGTGCCCCGTACACACGATCGAAATTTCGGTCAGCAAAAGACCAATGAGAGCTTTTGATCGGAAAATGCGACCGTGTGTATGCTCCATCGGCAAAAGTTCTCAGTTTTTCAGACGGAAAAAGGTCCTATCGGAAAATCCGTTCGTGTGTATGCAATTCCGACATGCAAAAAACCACGCATGCTCAGAATCAAGTACGAGACAGAGCCGCTCAGTCTGGTAAAACTACCGTTCGTAATGGAGATGGCACATTCGTCACACAGATCATTTTTAAATCTTTCAATGCAGCACATTCTCTTCTTATAATGCTAGAAGAATGAAGTTGTTTTGCTGCTCATATTCACACAGAGTTCTCACAAACTTCTTTCTTTATTATTTCTCGTGATCTCATGAATACTATTTTTATTTTTTTTTAGTCATTTTTTTTTTTATAACTGACAATTTTTATTAATTTTTCAAAAATATAAAGAAATTTTCAGCATAGGGTACAGGAAATACATTTCATAGTGTTACAGGTACTTCCGGTATACAGTCAACATACATTTGGTCAATGGTACATTTCAATGTGAACATGCATAGTTTACAACCAATGGGAGTATGCAGAAGCATCATTTAACTCAGAGAGTACATCCCTATATTAAGGCGTACAAACATATGAAAGAGGAGACAGATATAGTAAAGGTGTTGAGAAAGTAGAGAGAGAGAGAACAACCACCCGTCCCCAAAGCCCGGAACCACCCCGAGGGGGCCAACCAAAGATAATCAAGAATCGAGAAATGCAGAGCATTAGGTCACAGGAGTCCCCAACAGGACCCAGGGTTCCCATACTCGATTAAGCTTATCAAGAGTATCATTTAAAGAGGCCGTCAGGTACTCCATTCTCTTAACATCTCTGATCCTGGAGTGTAGCTTGGATAGTGAGGGGGGTTCCCTCTTTTTCCACTTTAGGGCCCCCAAACACCGTGCTGCAGTTAGCACATGTACTAAGAGTTTTTTTGACATTTTAGAGAAGAAGGTAGGTGGAAGGCCCAAAAGAAAGATCTTCGAGTCAAGGAGCACTCCAGTACCAAAGATAGATTGAAGCAGGGTTTGCACCATATGCCAATAGGGGATGATTAGAGGGCAGGTCCAATAGACATGAAATAGCGTCCCCCTATATTTACAACAATGCCAACAACGGGGATCTGCTGAGGGGTAACTGGAGTGGAGCAAGTCAGGGGTCTGATACCAATGGAATAGAATCTTATATTGATTCTCTTTATAGAACGTACAGATGGAGCTCTTAGAGGCCTGCGACCATATGAACTGCCATGTCGTCAGGGGTATATCTGTACCCAGGGCCTGCTCCCACTTACCCATATAGGTATGCTGCTGGCGATAGGTCCAGCTGGCGATAAGTCCATGATCAGGAGCTGATCGGTGCGCGAGATCATACCCTTAGGGGACGAGCCCTCTAAGCATAGTTTTTCTAATTCAGTTAAAGGAGAGAATTAAAGATTCGTTACCAAAGATTGTGCGTAATGCCGTATTTGCAAATAACTAAAAAAATATCAAAGGTGTCTTGCTGATCTTGGAAAGATCTTAGTTATCTGGTTTTAGGGTCTATCAACTGACCATAGCGAAATAGGGCCTTATCCATCCAGAAGTGAGACATCTGTAGGGTCAAGTTATCGGGAATATTGGGTGTAAATAAGAATGAGGTGACTGGGGAAGAGGTAGTGGTAAGCGGATATATCGATTTGGCTCGTCGCCACAGCATACGCAGAAGGGCCATTGGTCCTAGCAGCTGTATGCTGCCAGATGTTATATCAGAGCTCCATAGCATGGAATTCGGATGAACAGGGGCCAACCATAATTTTTCAATTTGTGTCCATCGATTATAAGCATGGAGAGTGCACCAAGAGGCTACAGGGCGTAACTGGACAGCTAGATAATACTTGGCTATGTTAGGGAATGCTAGGCCACCTTGGTTACAAGGAGCATACAGAACCGATCTAGCGATACGGTGTCTCCTATAGTTCCAGAAAAATGTATTAAGTCGCCCTGGAGTCTCTTAAGGTGCGAGGATGGGATGGGGATGGGCAGCGTCTCAAAAAAGTATAAGAGTTTAGGTAGGACTGTCATCTTTAAGGTCGCAAGGCGGCTGAAAAGGGACAGTTTTAAAGACTTCCATTTGGTCAGGGAAGCTCTAATGTAGGTAAATAGTTGAGGGAAGTTAGCTTTATATAGAGTGTCGTATGTGGGCGTGATATGGACCCCGAGCTATTTTAAGGAAGAGGACTTCCACGAGTAGTAGTAATTTTTTTTAATCAAGATCTCCCGTTGTTTTTTTTTTGGTAATTATTTTAGAGTGATCTCCATATTTTTTTGTATGTCACGTTTCCACAACACCAATATTAACTTGTATTTGTAAACCTCAAGGAGGTTGCTTGGTGTCCCTTGTTAATTTGACATTGTATTTTTGAAATGTACCTGCCTACTCACAAACTGTCCCATTTGAAGAAAAACACATAGGCAAGTATTTTCATAACAAAAAAATCTCCATTTATTCTGGCTCATAAGAACAAAATAAAGAGGGAAGGCAACTCTGGAGAAACAGCTGGAATTTGCAAAGCCTTTGGCCCCCAGGGCAGACATCAACTCTTTGGATAAAAAAAAATGGTAGCTTGAGAAGTCCATGTATAAGGGAGCACAATCTGGTCCAGGACTCCCAGAGATCAGGAACAGCAGCAGGTGACATAAATGTCCTCAGGCTGTGGTACTACAACAGCCTGCGTGTTCTGTCAGACCAGACTGAAGCCAGGCAATCACTTTCTTCTCTTCGCTGCAACCTTCCCTTTACACTGCCCTGCACCCTATCCTGCAGGCTGTGGCTCTGGAGGTGGACTTGTGGCAGGAGGAGGAGGAGGAGGATGGGCGAGCACACATAACTGGACGTCATCCGTCATTTGGCCACTCAACCCCTTGTGGATGGCCTCAAAAATTATTTTTTCACATTTGCGGCATGGGCCCTCCTCCATTTTCTGCAAATTTGATACTATATACATGCCATAGGCCTCTATATCGTTGAGGAGAGCTTTCAGGGCATCATTAGCCTCCTTAATGAGGCCCAGTGCTGCCTCCTCCACATTCTTCCCCTTCCTGGGCCTTTTGGTTGGAAGGCAGAGGGGAGGGACCTGGGATTGGGTGAGGCTGGGCCCCGCCACCTCCTGGCTGACACTAACCCCCGCCACCTCCTGGCTGGCACTTCCCCCGCCTCCTCCTGTGTGCCACTTGCCAGAGCCTCGTCCTGGCTGAGGTCTTCCTGTGTATGAAAAAGGGACATAGTTTTAGTTTTTGGTTCATCAATCACACACAATTTTCAGCTCATGACTGTTGCAAATTGAATGTTAATAAATAGAAAAGACTATCATTCTGAGCCCAGCATTTTTCATTCTTGTCAAAATCATTTTTGGCCCCTACTGTCTATTGATATGTAAAACACTTTTTGTTAAATCATTCATTTGTTAGCAATAATAACATCTAGTTAACAACAATCATTTTCCCACAAAGAATATTTTTAATAAAACTATACCTGGCTCCATCTGGGCTCCTCAATTTCTTTCTGGATGGAAGGCCCAGGTTGGTCCTCGGAAGCCTCAGCTGGGGTTGAGGGAAGGCTGGATGGAAGGGGGGCCGGAAGAGTGGAAAGTGATTCCCTGGTTTCCATCTGGTCATCCAGAAAACTCATCTTGTTGTAGTACCAAAGACTGGGTACATACACGGCTTCTGCTGCTGCTCCTGACCTCATGGACTTCTGGACCTTCTGAAGCTCCTTCCTATATGTGCTTCTCAAGCTACCAATTTTATTTTCAACAAACGTGATGTCTGTGTCTGGGACCTGCGTTTTCACGCAGTTTCTCCAACGATGCCGTCCTTGCTGGTTTGTTTCTATATAGGGGGTTTTTCACCACCCATAAATTCCTCATATCTCTGTATCGGTCTATGAATTGTCCCATAAAATCAGGATCTTTAAATTGTTTCTTTTTTTGTGAAAGACCAAACAGACCTTTATTGGGATAATTCTAATCTTATCCCAATATAGGCCTCAATCTAGAATCAGTATAGGCCACTCATGTTAAAATGTTTTACCTTCGTTATTACACTCGTCACTTCCGTTCCTCCTTCATCCGCACACAGAACGTAGGTATGACACACGTGTGTTAGCTTCATAGACACTGCACATGCGTGAAACTCTGCCCGTGTCGCCCACCCCTGACATTCTTTCTAGAATATTCCTCACCCAGTCTCTTTCCACGCAGTGGGAGACGACATGGCGGAGACACAACAGGTGCATAATAGCAGTAACGAAGAGGAAAGCCCGGAGCCAGAAACGTCCCGATCCAGGAGCAGATTTAAGGCCTCAAATATGTCCTTTGTAGAGATGGTGGACATATTGAAGAGTGCCGACTATGATGGTGATTTTGGACCGTACACAAACCCAAATATGAGAAAGGCCAAGATCATGACTAAAGTTGTGAAGAGTCTGCGCTGGAATTTTGGGGTACGATGATCCAAGGAGCAATTGAGGAAACACTGGTCGGACCTCAAATTAAGGGAGCAGGATCAGTAAAGAAGGATCAAGAAAGTTCTTCGAAAAAGTAAGTAGTTGTCGTGTGTTCCTATTCTTATTATTATTACTTGCATGCTGCTCCATGTGATTTACTGTTGGACATTTTAAAATGGCTACTTTCATGTTCGTGGGCACAGTAATCGGTCGTAGTAAACATCGTTTGCCAACTATATACAATGTTTTTGCCAGATACAGGGTTAACTACATTTGGTCTTGATAATTTGTATTAAAAGAAGTTTAGGACATTGTTGTCTAGATGTGTTTGAAACTGGAAGTAATTGAAAACTTCATTCAGTGTAATGTAAGGAGAGGAAACTCAGCAGCTGTTTACACATCTTGACTTTGGAGCACTAGTATGGTACACTAGAACAAACTTTTTAGGGTGTCTCACACAGGTGCTATACTTGGGGTGTCTACATGTGTGAAACTTGTCCAAAAAAGGTAAGTATTCCAGCTTGGTTAAGGGAATTAATCATGTCTTCAACTTGGAACTCTGCCCAAACAGACAATTGTACCCACTTCCCAGCAATGTTTCACATTCATATTTCTATCCACAAATATCTGTGTGCTAAGTATACCTTTTGTTTCATTCTCATAGGGGAGAAAAGACTCGCTCCATCGGAGCACACCAGGAATCCCCCACCTCATGAAGAAGGGGAGCAGAGTATTGTGGTACCTCAGGATGTGGAGGAAGGAGAGGTGGAAGAATTGTTCGAATTTGGCACCACAACAGGTCAGTGTCAGACACCACAGTATCAGGTAATAGATGTATGCCTGCATATTTATAATACATGGTGTGTATTTCTATTTTAGGTGATGTTCAGGTTGTGGTACCAAAATTGAGTCATTTCACCAGGGACAGTGCACAATGGATTATCCAGGAAATCATGTTTTGTAGTCAGGATTTGGACCTTATCAAAGAAAAAACCAAGGAGATTGAACAAAGACTGAAGAACATGATTGATGTACTAGGGAGAATCTAAATCATAAAAAGATTCTTGGAATGTTTTATTTTTTTTGCTAACAAATTTTATCTAACGTTTTTATACAGTTTAAAAGCCAAATTTGGAAGATGCACACAGTGTGTCAACATGTGCTATTTGCCATCAGGGGATTTCAATGTACGCGTTTTGTGGGTGCAACCCCTTCCTCGTAACTCTAGTAGGTGAGAGGAAGGGGTTGCACCCTCAAAACACGTCCATTGATCCCCCATGATGAAAGATAGCACATGTTGACATTGGGCATGGAATCGGAAAGGAAATCCCCATTTTGACTCACAATTTGTGTGCATCTTCTAAATTTGGCTTTTACAGGGGTGACATCACCCCATCTGATGAAGGTGAGATCAAGACCTTTTTCACACTATTATAAAATGTCTGATATTGCCTTCTTTTTTGCAATGTTGAACTTTGTAAGTTTCAGAATTGTATATGTTATGTTTGGAAACATGCCTGTTTCATTTTTTTTACAAAAATTTCAAGGTACCGCCAAATGTTTTCTAAAACGCACATGTGAATGTGCACGGAGTAAAAGATTTTATACCCAACAATGTGTGGCTTCTTCTTTCAATGATCAATACCAGTTTTTGTGTTAAGTTGGAGTTTACAGTGACAATGGGTGTTATTTAATAATGGAAAAACCACTTGGCACTACAAGTGCACTAGGAGAACCTAGGAGAGAGCAAAAATAAACCCAAGCAGTAAATGAAATTCAAGATTTGATCTGATAAAATATAAAATGTATTCAAAATTTGGTGGCATAGCAATGGCCCCCCTACCCGTAAAATATTCAACATATTTGTGTTGCACTTCATGGGTGCTTTGGGGGGGTAAGCCAGGATGGCCAGCTTCCAGGGCCGTCATTGGAGTTTCTGAAAGTCCGGCCTCAGGCCCAACGGAGGCAATATAACTTGCATTATGTTTTTTTTAAAAATTGTGCAGGATGCAGCGATATAAAATGATATGGTTTCGTTTATATTCCGCCATATTTATGGCTGTTTGAAATAGGCGGAACCGGATGACCAGGATCCCAAACACATTCTCCACGACTCTTCTGGCTCTGGCCAGCCGGTAATTAAAAACCCTCTTCTCCGGGGTGAGGGTCCTTTGGGGGAATGGCCTCATCACGTGGTCACCCAAACTGAATGCCTCATCTGCGACGAAGACAAATGGCAGTCCTTCCACGTTCTCCTCCGGAGGTGGCAATCCCAAGCCACCACTCTCGAGACATTGGTAGAACTTGGTCCGAGCAAATACTCCACCATCCGACATCCGGCCATTCCTCCCCACGTCCATATATAAAAACTCATATGTCGCCGACACCATCGCCATCAACACAATACTATTAAATCCCTTGTAATTATAATAGTATGACCCCGAATGGGGTGGTAGGACGTGCTTCCCATCGATTGCCCTTGCACAGTTGGGAAAGTCCCAACGGTCGGCAAAGTGGGATGCCACAGTCTGCCATTCCTGTGGCGTTGAAGGAAACTGTGAAGTCAAACAAGAAAGAAAAATTATTCATTTTGCACATAAACATTGCAAGCAGATTAGACACAAACATTCTTGGCCAACATCAGTATAACATTTATTTGAAGGAGTATTTAAAGACAAAAGTATAAGGTCCACTTATCAGATTCCTCACCCCCTCTGATGGCCCATTGTAAAAATTTTAGGGGGGGTATGTTTTGGACAGATAACCCTCTCCACTTCATTGAGAGATGAATGCATACATAATGTGTGTTACTTTGGCCAGCCCCTCCTTACTTACACTATTGGCAGCCCACTGGACAGGTAAGAAGTGTCATAATACAAAAATAAAAATACACACTGTATAAATTGAAGCACATTTTTACATTCTGCAATTACCAAAGAAGAGAATAGGAGAACAAAACTTTAAACAGTACCATTTGAAGGTATTCTGGCAGGCCCTTGCACTACATGCTTTGGTGAATTCCTCCATAAATATGACCACAAAAGAGGTAGGTATAGTGTGTATGGGTTTGGCAGATTGAGGATTGGTATCGGTTGATTTAACGGTTCGGGGTAGGGAGGGTTACAAATGATTTTGGGCCCAAAAAAAAAGCCTCTGGCACTCTGCATGAATTTAAGGACAGAAATAACATTTGGACATATTTTAGGGGGTGTTTAGGGTAAAGCACTACTATGGAGCTGACTAAATACATTGTTAAGTGACTAGGCTAGGTGTGTATGGGCCCAGGATAGCATGTTGGGGAGGTTAGTGAAGGCAAATATGCATGAAGGACAAAAAAAGAACTTTTAAAAATTCCAGCATGCATGAGGACAAAGGGGACATTCACAGCATATTACAATCATGGTCATTAGGGAATGATGAAAGAAATACAATATATTAGCAAACATTAAATACATATAATGTGATGTTAAAGGAGAAATCTTACCTTAATATAGTCCTTCTGCAGGACCTGAATGATAGCAGAACAGGTCTCTGGGATAACGATCCCCAGAGCCTGGGGGGAGATGCCTGTCGAGAACTTGAGGTCCTGCAGGCTTCTCCCAGTCGCCAAGTACCACAACATAGCGATTAGCCTCTGTTCAGGAGTGATGGCTTGCCGCATGTAAGTATCCTGCCTGCTGATATAAGGGGACAGCAAAGCCAACAATCGGTGAAAAACGGGGTGCGTCATCCGGAGATAATTCCTGAAATCATCAGGGTTATTCTCCTGGATCTCCCGCAACAAAGGCATATGAGAGAATTGGTCATGCTGGAGCAACCAATTCTTGGTCGATGAACTCCTCCCCACCCTGTTCATGGACCGGGCTTGGGTCAAAGCTAGAAGCCCAACACCAAGCCCGAACAGCACGAATTCTACGACGAGCACGTACCCGCAACATGGCTTCAAAATGGTCAGCTGGTCAGAACGAACTAACAGAACGCACTGAAGAACAGCAAGGTCTGTGAAGAGCAAGCTGAAAATCAGTAACGAGCGGACAAGAACACACTGGTAAACAGATACGAACTGTCTACGCACACTGAAAAGCAGATACAAACCCACAAGCACAAACTGAACAGCAGTAAAACGATCTGAAAAAGCACGAGTCTGAAAAGCGCGAATCATCTCTCACCAAACTTCTATTAACACAAGATAAACACAAGATTAGCAGAAGGAGCCCAAAGGGTGGCACACTTTGTATTGAACTGCCCTTTTATAGTCCCGTTGTACGTCACCGCGTTTTTGGTGGTCGGAATTTGGTGTGACTGTGTGTATGCAAGACAAGCTTGAGCGGAATTCCGTCGGAAAAACCATCATAGCTTTTTCCGACGACATATTTATTACAATCAGACTTTAGGGAGAACAGCTAACCATGGTGCAGCACTACTATTGCTACATAATGAACAAATACTTCTGTGCTACAAACATTTAGGCAGAATGACATAAGAAATAATTTTCCATGTAATAGAAGATTACCGGGTATGCGGATGTGAGTAGAATCCAGGGGGCGTCCATCATACCAGACTCTAAATAGACAGGAGTCATCCTTTGTGGTGTTCATCATGGTCCAGCACCCGCTGCTTGTGTTCAGGTGGTTTCGGAGTTCAGGGTTACTACAGACCATCAGATTGTCACAGTGGACTTCAGCTAGAATCCATACAGAATCAGTACAGGTCCGAACCAGCAACAGGACCCTGGACCTCTGAGGACACTTCATGTTACAGTCACCGAAATCCAAACCTCGTCCCCCATACACGGTTCCTGGTAATACTAATGAGATGTGCCAGATGAACACAAGACCTGGGGAGGGAAAATATATCTTTTTATGTCAGAGGATTATTGCATTATTTTGGATGTTGAGAGTCCAGAGATATAGAAAGAAGAGAGATTTGTGTTTAAGAATAAAAAACACAGAAACAAACCATATAGAACAGATAAAAGAATAGGATAGGTGGGGGCAGTGCAATGCTGGGACAAGGTCACCTGGAGCCGAGGGTGAACATGCCAAACTGCGCACCCCTCCAAGATGTAGGAGCATTATGTGTCAGCAAAAATCCCCCGCACCACCCAAAAAAATAGAGCACTAATCTGCATGCTTGCCCTCAAGTATTAACCCCCACACCTCTCAGTACAAACTCACCCCCCCTGCAGAAATCTCCCCTCCCAGCACAAATCTTTTTCCCCCATCCCCCCAGGACAAATGACCCACCCAAAAAAAAACCCCTCCTAGCACAAATCCTTTACCCCTCAAATTTCTCCTCCAAGTACACGTCCTTCCCCCTCCTAGTACAAATCCCCCCTCCTAACATATATTGCCTCCAAACAAAACATTTCTCCTCCTAGCACAATTACCCTTGTCCCTCTACCATATCCCTTCTTGTAGCCCAGTGGGGACAGGGGAGCACAGAGGGGACAGGGAAGCACAGTGCAGACAGGGGAGCACAGAGGGGACAGGGGAGCACAGAGGGGACAGGGGAGAACAGAGGGGACAAGGGAGCAGAGAGGGGACAGGGGAGCACAGTGCAGATAGAGGGAACAGGGGAGCACAGTGCAGACAGGGAAGCACAGAGGATATAGAGGCACACAGTGCAGACAGGGGAGCACAGAAGGGGCAGGAGAGCACAGAGGGGACAGGGGAGCACACTGCAGACAGGGGAGCACAGAGGGGACAGGGGAGCACAGTGCAGACAGGGGAGCACAGAGGGGACAAGGGAGCAGAGAGGGTACAGGGGAGCACAGTGCAGACAGAGGGAACAGGGGAGCACAGTGCAGACAGGGGAGCACAGAGGGAACAGGGGAGCACAGTGCAGACAGGGAAGCACAGAGGATATAGAGGCACACGGTGCAGACAGGGGAGCACAGAAGGGGCAGGAGAGCACAGAGGGGACAGGGGAGCACAGTGCAGACAGGGGAGCACAGAGGGGACAAGGGAGCAGAGAGGGGACAGGGGAGCACAGCGCAGACAGAGGGAACAGGGGAGCACAGTGCAGACAGGGGAGCACAGAGGGAACAGGGGAGCACAGTGCAGACAGGGAAGCACAGAGGATATAGAGGCACACAGTGCAGACAGGGGAGCACAGAAGGGGCAGGAGAGCACAGAGGGGACAGGGGAGCACACTGCAGACAGGGGAGCACAGAGGGGACAGGGGAGCACAGTGCAGACAGGGGAGCACAGAGGGGACAAGGGAGCAGAGAGGGTACAGGGGAGCACAGTGCAGACAGGGAAGCACAGAGGATATAGAGGCACACAGTGCAGACAGGGGAGCACAGAAGGGGCAGGAGAGCACTGAGGGGACAGGGAAGCACAGTGCAGACAGGGGAGCACAGAGGGGACAAGGGAGCAGAGAGGGGACAGGGGAGCACAGTGCAGACAGAGGGAACAGGGGAGCACAGTGCAGACAGGGAAGCACAGAGGATATAGAGGCACACAGTGCAGACAGGGGAGCACAGAAGGGGCAGGAGAGCACAGAGGGGACAGGGGAGCACAGTGCAGACAGGGGAGCACAGAGGGGACAGGGGAGCACAGTGCAGACAGTGAAGCAAAGAGGGGACAAGGGAGCAGAGAGGGGACAGGGGAGCACAGTGCAGACAGAGGGAACAGGGGAGCACAGTGCAGACAGGGAAGCACAGAGGATATAGAGGCACACGGTGCAGACAGGGGAGCACAGAAGGGGCAGGAGAGCACAGAGGGGACAGGGGAGCACAGTGCAGACAGGGGAGCACAGAGGGGACAGGGGAGCACAGTGCAGACAGTGGAGCAAAGAGGGGACAGGGGAGCACAGTGCAGACAGGGGAGCAAAGAGGGGACAGGGGAGCACAGAGGGGACAGGGGAGCACAGTGCAGACAGGGGAGCACAGAGGGGACAAGGGAGCAGAGAGGGGACAGGGGAGCACAGAGGGAACAGGGAAGCACAGTGCAGACAGGGAAGCACAGAGGATATAGAGGCACACAGTGCAGACAGGGGAGCACAGAAGGGGCAGGAGAGCACAGAGGGGACAGGAGAGCACAGAGAGGACAGGGGAGCACAGAGGGGACAGGGGAGCACAGAGGGGACAGGGGAGCACAGAGGGGACAGGGGAGCACAGTGCAGACAGGGGAGCACAGTGGATACAGGGGAGCACAGTGGATACAGGGGAGCACAGAGGGGACAGGGGAGTACAGTGCAGACAGGGGAGCACAGTGCAGACAGGACAAATTATGGGGGGCATCAGGAGACTTCCAGCAGACTCTTGTAGGGGAGATCCGGAGGGGGAGATGTCACCCTTGAATGTGGAGGAGCCAGGGAGGAGAGCTGTGAAGATGCAGAATCCCCCCTCCCCCACTGTTGTCAACCTTTCAGACTGAAATTTACTGACGCGGCACTCAAAATTTACTAGCACAGCCAAGTTTTTACTGGCATATCCTATAGTTACAATATTACAGATTTAAGTGCAAATTTCAGTATTTAGGGTACAAACAAGTGCAATTAGCAATATGATGTAAGGGAGATATCAAGGCAAAAAAATGTTTTTCTTATTTTATTTTGGATATAGTAAGTAAGTAGCCCAGGGACAGGACTCAGGAGGGCAAGAAATTAGAATGGGTGGCCACACACATGGAACTGACTCTCACAGTGACACTGACAGCAGTGTGTGGCATGATGATGACACCTCACCAACATGGCACGTCCCCTCCTGAGTCACAGTGACACCAAGTGGTCCCTTTAGTCCACTCCAGTCCAAACAGCACTGACAGCCCTTCCCCTGGTTTGCTTTGCTCCCGTCCCACAGACCCACACATGAGACTCCGGACCACTCCGCTCTACTCGGCTCCCTTGCACCATGACATCACACAACGCACTCAGGCACCGCCTCCACAAGTCCCCCCACCAGCACTGCCTGAACACACTGTAGCAGACACTCAGATGGTCTTGGCGGGCTCCGGTCCAGAACTGCATATGCGCAGCTCCGAGCCGAGCATCACAGCCATATTTTTTACTGGCAACCTTTTCCTGTCAGTGGCATTTACTGGCAGGAGAAAAGTGCCTGTTTTTTACTGGCTGCCAGTAAAAATACTGACGTTTGGCAAAGCTGCCCTCCCCTCCCCCCACTCCCCGCAGTACACACTGATCACCGCCACCGGCCGCCTCATCTTCTCCCCGGTCACTGTGAACTTTCTGACTTCTCTCTACACATCGCAGAAATTCTGCATTGGAAATAAAGGTCATCTTCTTGTCCGATTGTCATCCAATCACGATCTGACAGTCGAGGCTACCGCATCCTGATTGGCTGATAGCTGTATGCATGCTCCGATCACACATCTTACAGCTGTCTGGGGAATGTGTAATATGACAACTGGCTGTAGACATATCTGGTGGAGCCATATAATGGACATCCCATGATAATCCCTCAGCTTTATCACCGGTGTTCTGTCAAAAAAGCCAAAAGAGGAGAATATTGTGAAGTAACCACAATATATACAGTATCTCACAAAAGTGAGTACACCCCTCACATTTTTGTTAATATTTTCTTCTATCTTTTCATGTGACAACACTGAAGAAATGACACTTTGCTACAATGTAAAGTAGTGAGTGTACAGCTTGTATAACAGTGTAAATTTACTGTCCCCTCAAAATAACTCAACACACAGCCATTAATGTCTAAACCGCTGGCAACAAAAGTGAGTACACCCCTAAGAGAAAATGTCCAAATTGGGCCCAATTTGCCATTTTCCCTCCCTGATGTCATGTGACTCATTAGTGTTACAAGGTCTCAGGTTCGAATGGGGAGCAGGTGTGTTAAATTTGATGTTATCGCTCTCACTCTCTCATACTGGTCACTGGAAGTACAATATGGCACCTCATGGCAAAGAACTCTCTGGGGATCTGCAAAAAATAATTGTTGCTCTACACAAAGATGGCCGAGGCTATAAGAATATTGCCAAGACCCTGAAACTGAGCTGCAGCACGGTGGCTAAGACCATACAGCAGTATAACAGGACAGTTTCCACTCAGAACAGGCCTCGCCGTGGTCGACCAAAGAGGTTGAGGTCACGTGCTCAGCATCATATCCAAAGGCTGTCTTTGGGAAATAGACATATAAGTGCTGCCAACATTGCTGCAGAGGTTGAAGGGGTGGGGGGTCAGCCTGTCAGTGCTCAGAACATACGCCGTACACTGCATCAAATTGGTCTGCATGGCTGTCATCCCAGAAGGACGCCTCTTCTAAAAATCATGTTTACTGAAGTTTACAGTTTACTGAAGATAAGCAGACTAAGGACATGGGTTACTGGAACCATGTCCTGTGGTCTGATGAGACCAAGATAAACTTATTTGGCTCAGATGGTGACAAGCGTGTGTGGCGGCAACCAGGTGAGGAGTACAAAGACAAGTGTGTCTTGTCTACAGTCAAGCATGGTGGTGGGAGTGTCATGGTCTGGGGCTGCATGAGTGGTGCCGGCACTGGGGAGCTACAGATCATTGAGGGAACCATGAATGCCAACATGTACTGTGACATACTGAAGCAGAGCATGATCCCCTCCCTTCGGAGACTGGGCCGCAGGGTAGTATTCCAACATGAAAATGACCCCAAACACACCTCCAAGATGACCACTGCCTTGCTAAAGAAGCTGAGGGTAAAGGTGATGGACTGGCCAAGCATGTCTCCAGACCTAAACCCTATTGAGCATCTGTGGGGCATCCTCAAATGGAAGGTGGAGGAGCGCAAGGTCTCTAACATCCACCAGCTCCGTGATGTGGTCATGGAGGAGGGGAAGAGGACTCCAGTGACAACCTGTGAAGCTCTGGTGAGCTCCATGTCCAAGAGGGTTAAGGCAGTGCTGGAAAATAATGGTGGCCACACAAAATATTGACACTTTAGGCCCAATTTGGACATTTTCACTTAGGGGTGTACTCACTTTTGTTGCCAGCGGTTTAGACATTCATGGCTGTGTGTTGAGTTATTTTGAGGGGACAGTAAATTTACACTGTTATACAAGCTGTACACTCACTACTTTACATTGTAGACAAGTGTCATTTCTTCAGTGTTGTCACATGAAAAGATAAAATAAAATATTTACAAAAATGTGAGGGGTGTACTCACTTTTGTGAGATACTGTAAATCAGGGGTTATGGACAGGAGGATGAGGAGGATCGATACTGTGAGTCTGAGCTGTATTCATAAAATGAGGGGGAGAGTATTGAGGGAATGATGGGAAGACTGGAGATCAAATCAGAAAAATAAAGGGAAGGGGAAATTGGGGGGGAATGATCGCTACAAAATCTGCATGAAACTGCATATAGTATAGGAATAGTAATTATACACTGTCAACAAAATGAACAATAAATAAATGTACATAGTAAATATATCCAGTGGCCGCCCATCCATTAGGGGCACCGCCCCCCTAATCCATGTACCTGGCCCCCAATCTACATGCAGGGTGCCGGATGTATGGATTCCAATGTTTTTTTTCTTTTTAGAAGCACATGATTAGAGCCACAGACTCTAAATTGGCTTAAAAAAGGGTGAGCTCAGGGTGCAGAGCACTGCACCCCGAGCCTTCCCAGTTCTGTGACATCAGCAAATTAATATTTGCTAATGCCTTCTTGTTTCTCCTCCCAGCCAATCAGGAAGTAGGTTCTGAGACCCGATTGGCCGAGAGTCCTGAGACCCGATTGGCTGGGAGTACTAAGACCCGATTGGCAGCGAGTCCTAACTTCTGATTGGCCAGGAGGAGAAGCGACCACCGGGACTCAGGAGGAGATGCATGCAGGGGGGGTGAGCTGTCACCTGGATGGAGTAAGTGTGGGCCCGGCAGGTGATGGGCGATCAATCGAGCAATGGGGGGAGTGGTGATCGAGTGAGCGCTGGGGGGTGTTTGGGTTATGTGGTTGGTTGGCTGGCTGGAGGGGCTGCAGCCCCCCCCCCAGAAAATTGAACACCAGCCACCACTGAATATATCAATAGTAAACTTTATACATGATCAATACACAAATGGTAAATGTACAAATAATACTATACATGATCAATATACAAATTGTCAATACTGATACTAAACTGTATACATGACCAATACACAAATAGTCAACATACTGATAGCAAATACAGTAAAACCTTGGATTATGAGCATAATTTGTTCCAGAAACATGCTTGTAATCCGAAGCACTTGTATATCAAAGCAAATTTCCCCATAAGAAATAATGGAAACTCAAATGATTTGTTCCACAACCATATATTCATAAGTCCTTCAGTTTATAGTCCATATAAAAAGATTATAGCAATGTGATTGGTTGTGTAACCATAAAATGTCCGTCCACAAATGGAAGCCTCCACAAGGGGATTAGAAGCAAAATCCAACAGGAGCTCCAGAGTATAAAAGAGAAGAGAGGCCCCTCTAAGTGTAGCAACATGTTGCTAAATGTTGTACGTTCATGAAATGTAACCACATTGCTACACTTAGAGGCGCCTCTCTTCTCTTTTATATTCAGTTGTGACATGATGTTACTTGTATATCAAGACATCGCTTGTATATCAAGTCAAAATTTATTAAAAAAATTTGCCTTTCTTGCAAAAACCTCTCAAACCTAGTTACTCTCAAACCAAGGTTTTACTGTAGTATATATGGTGAACATAGAGGGTGTAAAATGGGGCAGTGTGTGCAGGAGGGTATGATGGCATGTCGCAGTGTGGAGGGAATGACATGGGCATCAAACACCCAATGATTCAGTGACACTTGTAGTAGCACCTTCCTAGTTATTTGTTGGTTCCTCTGTAGTGAGTGGAGTGGTTGTTGATTGTGTTGGTCTGACCTGGATTCCTGAGCTGAGAGTTAGATTACTTCTCCCTGCCCCTAGAAGAAGCTTCCAGAGCATAGGGGGAGATTAAAATAATCAGTTGAATATTTATTGTGCTCCCGCCAATCCCTTGAAGGAGGCATGCAGAAGGTAATACATGTGCAGGAGGCCTGAGCTGATTGTTCTTTCCTCCCCAAGTTGGGTTGCTGCCCCTGAAAGAGAAGGCTACTGAGAGAAGAGATTGCAGTCTGGGCCTCAGCAGGAGCTAAACGTTTTTATTTGCTAGAGGGCACTGTCTGATCTGGAGAAGGATCTTTTGTCTCTCTCACTGAAAGCGGTGTTCCAGCTGAAAAAAAAAAAAAACATTTTAAAAGTCAGCAGCTACAAACACTGTAGCTGCTGACTTTTAATAAGCACAATAACCTGTCCTGGGTGCCCACGATGTCGGCCGCCCGAGGCCGTTACGTCCATCGGATCGGGTCCCGGCACCGCCATTCAAACTAAGGGAAACAGGCAGTGGAGCCTTACGGCTTCACTGCCCATTTCCCACTGCGCATGCGCGAGTTGCACGGCGCTTTGTGAATGGCTGGCTGTGTTCTGGGACACACACAGGTCAGAGAAGACAGCGCGCCCCATTCCCCAGAAAACAATGCGAGGAGGAGAAGAATGAAGACTACCGTGGAATAGGAAGTGGCAGATCAGGACGATCTGCCTAGCAACAGCCATTTCTGGTAAGTAAAATTTTTTTTAATTCACATTTTTAGGAGCCTTTTTATGTAATTTTTTTTAGGGTGGACCTCCGCTTGAAGAACTACCTGTAGAGGCCGAGTGGTGGACAGCTCCTCGGACACTATGAGTAACGACCATGCTGTGGACTGTTAGGCCTCTTTCAGACGAACGATCCCTTCAGGTCCGCCTGTCAGTTTTTTAGGTGGACCTGAACGGACCCTCCATAGACCTCTATGGAGCATCGGATGTCAGCGGTGACATGTCCGCTGACATCCGACCCGCTCCAAAAAAGTGTAACGGAGGAAAAACCTACTTTTCCATCCGTTTTCGGATTGGATCAGGTGACGACAGACTCTACGGTCCGTCATCATCCGATCCCCCATAGAGGAGAGCGGCACTGTGACAGGTCCGTCGCTGCACAGTGTGCAGCGACGGACCTGTCATCTGCCTGCTCAGTGGGGATCGGTGGAGCGATCCCCGCTGAGCAAGTGGATGTTCACGGGGCGGATCATCTCGGATCCGTCCCATGTGAAAGGACCCTAAGAGCCGGTTCACACTAGGACGACTTGTCAGGCGACTTAACTGCCTGACAAGTAGCGTCCCGTTCTGTACAATGGAACCGTTCTAATCAGAGCGACGCAAGTCGCTCCGACTTAGAAAAAGGTTCCTGTACTACTTTGGGGGCGACTTGAGGCGACTTGCGTTGACTTCTATATAGAAGTCGTTTTGCAAGTCGCCGCTGCAGTCGTGTTCAAGTCGTCTGAGGCAGTCGCGCTGCAAGTCGTGCTGCCTCAGTGTGAACCGACTTAGTTGTGCGAAGTGCCAGAAGGCAAACACGTGTCAGAGGTCTCTATATGGACTGGAACTGCTGCTAGAGGGTCCTGAATGTGCCGTCCTCTCCCTGTTACCTCCAGGAAACACGGAGTTTACAATTAGTGTTCTGCCAATATTGCAATTGAATGTTTTTGAGAACCCAGTGATCCTGAACCCGTCTTAAAGCGGAGTTCCAGACTTTGTTTATTAAAAGTCAGCAGCTACAGAAAGTGGTGATTTAGTTTGGGTACAGTGTTGTATGACAGTGCAATTTGCCATTCAAATCGCGAGAGTGCTAAAAAGCTGAAAATTGGCTTGCGCCAGAAGGGGGGTAAAAGTGCCTGGTATTGAAATGGTTAAATATTGCATGTTTTTTACTCTGTTCTGTTTGTGAATTGGACTTTTAAGGAGAAGTCCAGCCTGAGCTTTTTAGGCTGGGCTTCTCCTATGGGTCACAGGAGTGCAATTCGTTTTGCACTCCTGTGACCCGTTTTCACCCTTTTCCAAGTCTGGATCCGCCAGCTGCCTTGACTGATGGCCGTCTCAGTGAGCCGCTGAGACAGCCTCTCCCCGCCCCTCCATTGATCGCTGAGAAGTAGAACAGAAGTTATGCTGACTGACAGTCGGCACCGCTCTGCTCGGGGAGGAGTGAGAACTGAGCCATCGGTGGTGCTCGGTGGCTCGGTTTTCAGTGCAGATACGCCGGGGGACAGCTGCAGAATCGGTCTGATGCTGCATTCACCGAGGTAAGTATGATTAGGGAATTAAAAAAACCATACTTCTCTTTTAAGTATTTATAAAGTCTTGTTTCTTTCAAACATGTTATACTTGCCTGCTCTGTTGCAGTGGATTTGCACAGAGCAGCCCTGATCCTCCTCTTCTCAGGTCCCTCTTCGGCTCTCCTGGCTCCTCTCTCCTGTTGAGCACCCCCCACAGCAAGCAGCTTAGTATGGGGGCACCCGAGGCGAGTCACAGCTCCCTGTGTCCTTTCAGACACGCAGCCCCGGTTCGGCTCTGCTGATTGGCTAACTGACTTTGACAGCAGCAGGATCGAATAGTGCCACTGCTGTGTGACGGTCGAGGAACTTGTGGACATCGCTGGAGAGAGAGGGGGCTCAGGTAAGTATTGGGGGGGAGCTGCACACAGGTTTTTTTTATATTAATGCATAGAATGCACCTTCTGCCTTTACAACCACTTTAACCCCTTGCCGACCAGCGCACGGCGATATACGTTGGCACAGTGTACCTGTACGTCCCCTTTAAATTGTGGCATAGTGGGTGCGCGCGCTGTGTACTCCGTGACCGTGCCCGCGGGCTCAATGTCCGCTGGGGGCCTGCAATCGTGTCACGGAGAGGCAGAACGGGGAGATGCCTATGTAAACAAGGCATTTCCCTGTTCTGCCTAGCAACACGACAGGCATCTACTGCTCCCTGTCATCGGGAGTAGTGATCTCTGTCATGTTGTTGTAAGACCATCCCCCCCACAGTTAGAACACAGTGAGGGAATACAATTAACCCCTTGATCGCCCCCTACTGGTTAACCCATTCCCTGCCAGTGTCATTTACACAGTAATCAATGCATTTTTATATCACTGATCGCTGTACAAATGCCAATAGTCCCAAAACAGTGTCAAATGTGTCCGATGTGTCGGCCATAATGTCGCAGTCATGATAAAAATTGCAGATCGCTGCCATTACTAATTAAAAAAAAAATGTGTAATAAAAATACCATAAATCTATCCCCTATTTTGTAGACGCTATAACTTTTGCGCAAACCAATCAATATAGGCTTATTGTGATTTTTTTTTACCAAAAATATGTAGAAGAATACGTATCGACCTAAACTGAGAAAGAATTTTTTTTAATATATTTTTTAGGGATATTTATTATAGCAAAAAGTAAAAAACATTGCTTTTTTTTTCAAAATTGTCGCTCTTTTTTTGTTTATAGCGCAAAAAATAAAAACCTTAGAGATGATCAAATACCACCAAAAGAAATCTCTATTTGTGGGAATAAAATGATTTTGTTTGGGTGCAATGTCGCACGACTGCACAATTGTCAGTAAAAGCGACGCAACGCCGTATCGCAAAAAGTGCTCTGGTCAGGAAGGGGGTAAATTCTTCTGGGGCTGAAGTAGTTAAGAGCTTACCGCATGTTTTTTATGTAATATATACCGACACATTTTTCATTTAGCACTAAAGACCGCACAATCTTTTTTTTTGTGTGAATTTAACCATTTTTACTGCATGTGATAAGTTATGTAAATGAGTCACGTGACCTTGTTATCACATGGGGTAACCGTTAGTGAATTGACAGGATAGCGTGGCAAAAGGGATAGAGATAGATACAGACACCAAGAGAAGGACCCGTTATTCAAAGTAATCTCCAAATAGAAAAATAACAATAAAAGCTTGGACTTAAAGAAGAAGTAAAGTCTTCCTGTTTAATTGTACCTACAGGTAAGTCTATTAAAATACTTCCTAAACTTGCACACATTTTTATAGATATTTACTATATACGCTGCCACAAACGTCATTGGCGCATGCGCACTGAAGGAACAGCCGATCGTGCCGTTTCTTCAGGGCCCTCTGCTGTGACCGGCGGGACCTGCGCGCATGCATGGGAGTGACGTCATCACGGCTCCGGCGAATCACAGCACTGGAGCTCACGAACCTGGAAGTAACTCTGGGAAAGATCAGCTGTAGATTTCCACCTAGTCCACTCCTAATCCGAATAGCCAGTCACCCCTGTCAAAGTTATCAAGATGGATTAAACACTTCCCAATTGCTCCGCTCGATACTCCTCCAGCAGATTTTTAGGATATTTTTAAAAAACAAAGAAGGAGGAACTTACATAGTTACATAGTAGGTGAGGTTGAAAAAAGACACAAGTCCAACCTATGTAACTTCATAGTCCATCAAGTCCAACCTAGGTAACTTCATAGTGTGATAAATTATTGGTATTTTTATTCCAAAAATTCTTCTCATGCACAACGAAAGAAGAAACATACAAACACACAGCTACAAGCTATCAGGCTGCCAGCTGGTGCGTGGTGATGTCACAAGATTCTCTCCAACCGACGCGTTTCTCTGTAACAAGCAAACAGCTTTTTAAAACCACCTGCTTTAACTCCACACAGTTGTAGGGTGCTTGCATTGTGCCACCATTCACTTGAATGGGTCCCGGTCAGTGGGTGCTACACCTGCTAAAAGTAACAGTGGGTATAACTGCAGCATGTGAATATGCTCAGCCGTTGCCTCTACAGCTAAAAGGTGGTAGCGGTGGAGGGGCGGTAAATCCCCCTCAACCGCTAGTGCAAATAAACGTTTTTAATACATTAAAAAAATCAAAAATAAATTTTAACATTGAGAAGTGTTTATTTAACCACTTAAATGCACATTAAAAAGGTAGAATTCCAGCCCAACACTAACTATGTCTAAAAATGTTCCCTCCCCCTTCTGCCTATCCTGTTTCTAGAGTTAGTGAACAGTGGCTGCAGGGGAGAGGAGAGCGCGCTCGACAACACCTGAGACTTTGGGGAGCTGTGATGTCATGCATAGGTTTTCATGTTCCAGCCATTGTTGGTGCTCCCTCCTCTTCCCTGCAGCAGCCAATGCTGATCATGTGACCGGAGCGAACTATAAATAAGGAAGTGCACAGATCTTTTTTTACTCAGGGTACTCAGGGTAGATAGGATCAGTGGCGCCACCCCCCATCCATGCATCCAGCCCCCTAATCTATATGCAGGGCGCCAGACACATGGATTTCAATGGGGGGGTTTGAAGCACGTGATTAGAGCCAGAGGCTCTAATAGGCTTCAAAAAAGACAGAGAAAATAGATCACCGCTCAGGAGAACTTGCTTTCAGGTGTGTGTTAGTGAATCCTTCAGAGGAGAGGAGTCCCAGGTGCTGGCTAAATGCAAATTGAAGCAGGGTTTGAAACAGGAAAATCTGGATGCCGCACACCGGATAAAGTTGAAAACATCTTCTTTATTGTAAAACTTGGATCATAAAAAACAGGACAATCAGGCGGGTGGTACAGACACAGCTGACGCGTTTCGCGCTCTAGTTCGAGCGCTTACTCATAGCACTATGTGCTATGAGTAAGTGCTCAAACTAGAGCGTGAAACGCGTCAGCTGTGTCTGTACCACCCGCCTGATTGTCCTGTTTTTTATGATCCAAGTTTTACAATAAAGAAGATGTTTTCAACTTTATCCGGTGTGCGGCATCCAGATTTTCCTGTTTCAAACCAGGCTTCAAAAAAGGGTGGGCTCGGGGTGCAGAGCACTGTGCACTGATCCCACCCACTTGTGTGGCAATAGCAAATAAATATTTGCTATTCACACATTGATCCTCCTCCTGGCTAATCAGGAAGCCCCTATTGGCCACGAAGTCTAATGACTCCCTCCCTATCTCCACCGTTGGTCTCCCGTGGGGGTGGGGCGCCGTTTTTTGCTCCAGGTGGGGGGGTTGTTAGTCTGTGTGCCGCCCTCCCCTCCTGAAATTTTGAGCACCCGCCACCACTGGATAGGATAGGTAGGAGGGGAGAGAAAATATTTTGAAACATAGTTTTAGGTAGTAATTTGATTATAAATCTCGGAGTAGAGGAATGGGGTAGAAGGGCATCAGACAGAAGAATGATTACTTTTCTCTAAAAGGTGATCTGCGGATCACTTATTTCAATTGAACTGCAGAGATGGACACAACATTTGGCCAAAGTACAAATACAAATCGCAGTCACATAACTGTGTGATATCAATGTGCATCTGGCAGTCTGAAGTTTAACATTAAAAATTGGGTGAGTGGTAGTCGGTCTTCTACTGAATGGCCCATGGGGAGGGGGAGGGGAGGCCTCTGTCAGTGAGATTTCAGAATTTAAAATTTCAATTGGGGGGGACCTTTCACATTTTTTTAAAATAAATTCAGTGAACGGATATCTTATTTCTCAGTGTCATTTGACCAGTCCGGTGACATCGCAGGTCCTCCTCCTCAGGCGGTAGGTGCTCCTGTACTGAAAGGTGCTCAGATAACCCCTATCAGGTTATATTTCTGGCTCCCCCTTGGGAGATCTCTCATAACTTCCTATTCCGGGAGAGAGAACAGGAAATGACTAAAGTGAAGAGAATTCCCACCTTAGAAATGTGTCCCCATTGGATGATTTCCCCCCACTTCCTGTTCTGGTGACAGCTGTTAAGTTTTGGGATTTCCCTTCAGTTTCTGTCTCGGGGATAAAGGTCACCAGAACCAATAGGGTGACTCTCCCCAGTGGTGGACACAGACAGTAATACAATCCTGACAGAGGGTCTAACCCACCAAAAAAAAGTTTGCCTTTACATATATTTTAATATTTGATTTTGGGGCTCCTGTAATGCAGTGAAGAGAATCCAAAGACGACAAGAATGTCCTGAATGTGAAAACTTTATTGATTCATTACAAGTACTTCTAAAGTGCCGTCAATTTACACAGCGCTTTACATATATTATACATTCACATCGGTCCCTGCCCGCAAGGAACTTGTAAAAAACTTTATTCCAAAATATGGATGAGATTCTGAACACAAAGGAAATCCCACAATAAGAAAAAAGTATAAAAAATGTTATTGCTGTATGGGTGTGACCTCCTACAGTTTTCCAGCATGAAGGATATAAAATGACAGCATATTTATACAGAGAGGTAATATAACCAACCCAATGCCAAGTTCACACAGATGTCTGTCTCTATCTCCCTACTAAAAGCGATTCATGGTGGATCGCTTATCAGAGGGTGGTAGATCAGTAGCTTCCAGGTGATGCCGACACCTCCTGAATGTTTGTTTTGTTGCATTAAAGCAACACGCAGTACACATGAGCCAAGCATCTGGCATGTTGTGGTGGTGGTGCAGTCCAATAGACTTCAATGGGAAAGTTTGATATGTGCTGCAACCGGATTCAAATCTGCCAGACTTGCCGCATGTGTGGAACCCCCTCCAGCTGCCTTGCTAGGCTTTCTTTGGACGGTTTGGGGGCGAGTAAAACAAGATTACATTACAAATATAAATAAAATGACGGAGGAGATTTACTAAAACTGGAGCAATCATGATCTGGTGCAGCTGTGCATGGTAGCCAATCAGCTTCTAACTTTAATTAAACTTTGACAATAAAACCTGGAAGCTGATTGGTTTCTATGCAGAGCTGCACCAGATTGTGCGCTCTCCAGTTTTAGTAAATAACCCCCCAATGTTGATATGTCTGGAACATGATACATATTCTTAAAAAAATAAAAAAAATTCATAGTCAAAGTATTTAAAAAATGTTACAATTAAGGTCAACATTCTGCCTTATTCTCCAATGTTACCTGACCCAAAGTCCTTCCATGGAATTAGACAGGTGCCCTTTACATCTTCCACATCTCATTGTTGCACATATTCCATCTAATAAATGCTTTATTGCAATAAACCCTGAGATTGAGCAACTATGAGAACCCTGAGATGATGATTGGGAAACCCCCTACATACATTACAGATTATGCCATCAACAGAGAAAATGCACATGGAGAGGATTTCTAGAGAAGTTTCGTAATGGAAAGGTTGGGGGACATTTGTGCATTTCTTCGGCACATTGTTAAAAAAATAAAAAATTGAGGCTTTTGTCCTGCATGTGCATTCAGTTGGGGCAAAATATAATGTTTTAGGCTATTTTTGCTGTAGGTTGAATGTTCTTAAAGTGGAGTTCCACCCACTTTTACAACTCTTCAGCATCCCTCACTAAACTGTGCACTGTAAATGAATTGGATATTTTATTATTTTTTTTCTCAGCACCTACTGTATATCTGCTGTATTCATTTTTCACTTCCCCCTCCCTGGCCGTGGCCCATCGCATCATTTCCTGTTTGCAATGCCTTCTGGGAAGGGGCAGCAACTTCCTCTGACACTGCCGTTGCTATGGAAACCTGACCTGAAACCTATTACACTGCTTGTGCTGCACTGAGCATGTGCGAGATCTGCAAGGATGAGATCCAGGAAGAAATACAGTCTGGCTTCAGATGCCCACACTTGGCCACGGCCTGCTGTAAGTTTATAAAATAACAAACTACTGCTATAAACTAACAAAACAGACCTTAGTTTACAGACTAACTTTACTAGAATACATTAAGCTTGTGTATTATAGGGGTATTTTTATTTAAAAAGTATAATTTCGGCCGGACCACCACTTTAATTCATACACAATAAAGCAAATTATGAAAACTCTGCATTACGGCCACTAGATGGAGCTGATGATCACTGGAGATACCTAGAAAAAGTATAGAACAATATTGATACTTTAATATAAATTGTACTAAAACCCATTTGTTATATGTAATTTGTTTACGTGTTCATACCAACATTACATTGTAATATGTTTTTATGTTCATTCAATAAAACTTTGTGAAACAAAAAAAAAAAATTTATTATGATTTTCCGCTCCATCTACTGGCCATAATGCAGAGCAGGGGCCCCATGGTTTTTTCATGGTGAGGACACGCCCACATTTAGTCTTTTGCTCTCTTCATATAATTATGGTGGAAAAAGCAATGGAAGGTTTAAAAAAAAAAAAAAAAAAAAAAAGCCTAAAAAGTGTCGTGCCAAGATGTCAGATTCCAAAACTTTTGTAGACAATCTTCCTCATTCCATGTAAGTGAAAATCCAGCTTTTCTCTGACATTCCTCAAAACACAAACACAAATATCCTGTATTTATCATTCACATATCTTATATCTCTCACATATACTGAGACAGAGATTGCGGATTATCAGAACGGTCAATAAAAAAAGTGCAAAACACATCACATATCATTTTTTTATCTGGTTCCTTTTCAAGAAGAAAGTCACAATTTGGTCCATGTAATAATCGTAATATTCACTCTAGAGAGTCATGTATGGAAGGAATGGGAAACATCTACACAGCTCATATAATCTCATATGATAGGAAGCGCCATCTAGTGGCCATAATGCTGTATTTTTCCTGGCTTAAAAACTGATAACACAGAACACAAGCAAACATGTTGGGTGTGTATATCTATGTAAACAACAATTGCGCAAGTCATGCTGCTAGGCATCACCGCAAACGTCACAGTGAGAGTGATAATTCATAGTCCCTAATTTACCATTAAAGCGAAACTATACTCACCTCCAATCCAGCAATGCACCGTCCTGGATCTCCCCCATCAGGCCACTGACATCTGTGGGCGGCCGGCTTCTGGGTCTCATCGCTCGCTGCTATTATTGGGAGAGATGACGTCCCTCTCACTCATGGATGGGAGTTCATTCAGGTTTGGCATTGCCAAATTTGTACAGTGAGCTGCATGTGGACAGGCAGGTAATCAGTGATAACCGCTCACCTAATCCATGCGCCCGGCCTCTAATCTACATGCATGGTTCTGAGCGCATGGATTTAAATTTCTTTTTTTGGAAGCACATGATTAGAGCCTGAGCTTTGGCTGGCTGGGTGGGCGCAGGAATTGAGCACCAGCCGCTACTGTAACTTGAATGCAGAAGAAGCAAAAGCATGTCCCTTCTGCATTAAAATTCATGCCTGTTTGCCCCCAAGACCCCTCTCACACTGAGCCGCCCCAGGCGTCAGCGGTAAAGCGGCGCTATTTTTAGCGTCGTTTTAGCGGCGCTCTTCGGCCGCTAGCGGGGCGGTTTTAACCCCGCTAGCGGCCGAAAAGGCGTTAAATCCGCCCGCAAAACGCAGCTGCAGCTGTATAGCAGCACTGCCCAATTATTATCAATGGGCAGGGGCGCTTTAAAAAATAGCGCCTGCAAATCGCCCTGAAACAGCGGCTCCATTCACTCCTCGGGCTTTCACACTGGAGCGGTGCGCTGGCAGGGCGTCAGAAAAAGTCCTGCATGCAGCTTCTTTGGAGCGCATTAGGAGCAGTGAACTCACCGCTCCAAAGAAGCTGCATGCAGGACTTTTTCTGACGCCCTGCCAGCACACCGCTCCAGTGTGAAAGCCCGAGGAGTGAATGGAGCCGCTGTTTCAGGGCGCTTTGCAGGCACTATTTTTAATGCTATAACGTCTGCAAAGCGCCTCAGTGTGAAAGGGGTCTAAACGAATAAGATGTAAATGCATTTAAAGTGCCAACTACTGGTGATTTGAGGTACTGCAATCTTTTTACAGTTTTGAGGCTTGGCATATTTGGTATAAAAAAAAAAAAAAAAATTATTCTACAGGGCCTCTGTATTCAGAAAATATATACAATTCTGAGGGGGGTTTAAATAATCTAACCAAAAATGCTGATTTTTTTTTTTAATGTGTGTGAAAAAGCAAACAAGTGTTCCAGAGGGGAAGTGGCTAACCCACAGATCCTGTCCACCTACCGACCACACCAACTACAGCTGCTGAGCAAGTAAAAACAGTTTACCCAATCAATGTGGGATTATAAAGTGCACTTAATTTAAAAAAAAAAAAAAAAAAAAAAAAAAGGGAAGAAGAATGAATACTAACAAACTACCATACTAAAAGTGCAAAACAGGTAAAAATAAAAATCAGTTCACAATAAACGTGCAAATAAAGTGCCACAGACAAAAACTAAAGTGCAACATTCACCCAAATCAATTCAGAGAATGCAAAACAAAAAAGGCCCATAAATCTATTTACAATCCCTTATAACAAACTGCAATAGTAAAGTGCTTCTTTCACAGAGTGCCGGGATGAATACATAAAGTGCTGATCCTCTCCAGTATCATCTTACTTACCTTGAGGACTTGACCCCATAAATCAAATGGTTAAATCCCCCCCACACATCGCTTTCTTTCCCCCACTCTGTGGCCAATAATCCTTCACAATTTACCATTGAGAGAAAAAACACAAAAAAAAAACAAAACAAAACATTCCATAGCATAAAAACAAACATTTTTACAAATAAAAGCATAAAAACATCTCACTCACAAGACAGGTGCTGTAACATCACCAGAACCTGCGCTCAGCCACCCCTCTTAGGCTTTGTAACAGTGAGACTTCCTGGTGTGCGTGATGACATCAGCATGTCTCCGCCCACTCACAGCATTTCATCAGGAGCAGACAAATCATTTTGCACTGTAACAATTATTGTGCACCGATTAATTATTTTTCACCTGTTTTGCTCTTTATAGTAGTTTGATTTGGCAATTTTATTTGGTAGGTTCATTTTTTTTTTTTTTTTTTTTTTTTAAATCCATCTATAAACACACATTTTTACCCAGCGCACTCTTAGGAATAGGGAGTGTAGGATCAGACAGCAACTTTTAGATTTTAAGGGGTCCAGTTATAAAAAAAAAACTAAAAACAAAAAATAATGCTGGATGAGCTGACACAAGCATTTGCCCAACCATCACGAATAATCACCATCATTTGCCTGATTTGTTTATTTTCCATAATTGCCAGCTCCATCTAGTGGTCACAATGTGGTATTTTCCTGAAATGCATCAATCCAATCCAATTACCACATTATGGCCACTAGATGGAGCTGACGATTATACGTAATAAACACCTTTGGCAAATTAGAGTGAATATTTGTGGTGGCTGGGTGAATGCTTGCGACATTTGTCCAGCAATGTTTTTTAAAACCCTGATGTGATCTCTGACTTCTTACACAAAGCTGAAGATATTTTGATTCTTACATAAGCTTACTTACTGTATAACTGGTTTTAAAAACAAACCTCCAGCCATTTTTTTGGCGAGAGAGAGTGGGACACGCACAGCTATAAAAGTTGTGTAGGGGTGGTTTGGCACCTCTGTGTTTGGACTAATTTCCATCACTTCCTCTGTGGTCAGTGGAACAGGAAGTGAGTAAAATCTCCCCCCCCCAGCACATACACTTACAACCTGGATGAGGTTCTAAGCTTTCCCCACCCTCCTCCACACTAAATAAAAATGTTCTGGCTGTCTGGAGTTCCATTTTAAGGTCTCCTTAAAAACAAAAATAAACCACAAATCATAAAATGTACAGATTGCATAATAATAAAAGTAGATAAAATAACGTATCAATACATATCCTCCAGAAGTCCACCAGCCATGACAAAAAAACGGTACGAGTTTTACATTCATCACTGTAAATAGATGGGGGGGGGCATGGCCTAGTAGAGTTTGTGGAGCACTCTTCCATCCCCCGCTCCAGACAGGGATCCCTTCTAATTGGTGGATTATCCCCCCGCCCTCACTCTTTATTCAAATGTGGATCAAAGATCCCAGGACTGGATATGGATTCGTTATGAATGGATTGTGAATATCCAACCTCCATGACACTCAGAGGAAGATCTTCATGGATTCCATGGGTGGATGTAGATGTGTTGTTGTTGAGTTGCTCATATTCATCCTCCATTATATTCAGAGAATCATCTTCATGGATCCCATGGGTGGATGTGGATTCATTGTGGATTGGTTGTGAATATCCTTCCTCCACGATACTCAGAGGAAGATCTTTACTTTCTTCTTTGCAACAAGTCTAGAAATATAAAAAGACAACTGCAGGTCAGGTGATGGAGCAATACATCACTATCATACAGGGGGAAATAGTTATTTGATCTCCTGCACATTTTGTGTTCTGTGGTCAGATGAGACCAAAATTAAGCTCTTCTGAATTAACGCAACTGTTTGGAGGAAAAAAAAAATCCCATTAATGACCCTAAGAACACCATCCCTACAGTCAGGCACGGAGGTGGGAACATGATGTTTTGGGGCCGTTTCTCTGCTAAAAGTACAGGCCGACTTTGCATCATTGAGGGGCCAATGGACGGGGTCATGTATTGTAAAATCTTGGATGAGAACCTTCTTCCCTCAGGCAGAACACTGAAGATGGGTCATGGACAATGACCCAAAACATACCACCAAGGCAACAAATAAGTGGCTCAAGAAGAAGCACATTAAGGTCATGGAGTGCCAGTCTCCAGACCTTAATCCTATAGAAAATTTATGGAGGGAGACGAAACTGAGTTGCCAAGCAACAGCCAAGAAACCTTAAGGATTTAGAGAAGATCTGTAAAGAAGAGTGGACCAAACTACCTCCTGAGATGTGGGCAAACCTGGTCACCATCTACAAGAAACGTCTGACCTCTGTGATTGCCAACAAGGGTTTCTCCACCAATTACTGAGTCATGTTTTTCTTGAGGATCAAATACTTATTTTACTCACTGAACTGTATCTTACATTTTAGCATTTGTTTTATGCGTTTTTTTCTCTTTATGGTTAATATTCTGTTTCTATCATTTAAAATACACCTATAATACAAAGAAATGAAGGGTCTATAATTTCTAAGTGGGCAAACTTACACAATCTCCAGGGGATCAAATCATTATTTCCCCCCATTGTATTTATTACCCATGCAATAGAGGAAATCCAGACAGCTGCACTCCAGAAAAAAATTTCTTTATTGAATAAAATCAGTCCATACAGCAATCAAGGACAGTGGATGAATCATCTGACGCGTTTCACACCCTGGTGTGGTACTGGTGCTTAGTCATATACCCGAGGTCAGCATTTCCCAAAATATATGTGTCTTGTATCTCCATCATAAGATGATAACTTAACAACTATGCTGCTCAGAATCACCTTTACCCACCTACCTATCTCACAAAAGTACGTACACCCCCCACTCACATTTTTGTAAATATTCTATTATATCTTTTCATGTGACAACACTGAAGAAATGACACTTGTCTACAATGTAAAGTAGTGAGTGTACAGCTTGTATAACAGTGTAAATTTGCTGTCCCCTCAAAATAACTCAACACACAGCCATTAATGTCTAAACTGATATGATCACCATGTATAAATACCTAAGGGGGGATATGATCACAATAAATAAATACATAAAGGAGAATATGATCACAATGTATAAATACACAAGTGGTCCATATAGTGAACTTTGTGTAAAGTTATTAATTTTCCGTCATTACAGAGGACAAGGAAAGACTGATGTCTCATTAAAGAGAACCTGTCACTAAATAGCCATCAATATAGGGAACTTTTTGGAAGTGCACTGAACAATTGCATTAATAGTGGGAGGGGCTTAAAGCTTGAGCCTACTCACTGTGTACACAGCAACATATACTACAGTCTGTGCCCACAAAATATTACTCACCAGAACACGGATATTTATACCAGCAGCAATGGGAGGTCCTGGTAATGTTCGGAAATTTGAATGAGAATCTGTCAGAGAATAAAGTTCATATTAACCATTTTGTGAGATAATATTCAGAGTGTGATAATACAATGTATAGAAATAGAACCGTGTAATTATATACAAGATTTATAACTGACCTGTAATATCCCTGAAGCAGAGGAGAATAGAGAAAAACAATGTTACCATTGTGTGTCACACAAGAATATAAGATCCCCCATGTTCAATCTATACAGTTCAGGTTATTACCCCAATGTATGGACCTGCCCCAGGTAGGAATATTGTGCACAATCTTAGTCCTTTAGGCTCAGCTTTGGCCATGACCAGTCCAGTTATATAATAATACTACATGTACATATGGGAGTCCAGCACAGAACAAGATATTTTTTACACTGCCAGCTACTAATACATGTAACTATAGGGTCCCTTGCACATGGGGCCACCCAGCATTAGTGTGCAATGCATGGGAAGGAGAGGAGCAACATCCAGCCCTGCTGAAGGCAGCCTGATAAAGTGTATGGTAGGCTGCAGCTGGATGCTGTACAGAGCGGTACTGATGTTTCCATCTATTTTGGGAAAGGGTTCTGGAATACCACATTCTGGAACTTTGTCCTTAAAAAGGAACAGGACACTAAATGCCAGTACCACTCAGTAAAATAAATGAAAAACAAAAATTATAATAAGTCATAAAAAGTTTTTTTTTTGTTTTTCATAATATATAATAATTTATGATTATAATAATTTGTTTTTCATTTATTATTCTTGTACATCTGCTCCCCAGTGCCTGTTATAGTATATATATTTTTTTACATATATCATTTATTGACCAATTTATTAATCAATTAATTTTGTTGGTAGGCACGCTAATATAATATAGTTTCGTAGGGATGCATGTGTTCCTTTTCATCTTAGTTACGTCATTGCCCATACATGCATCTTTTTATTTGAATTACCCCAAGCCCCATTCTTTACTATTTAGTATGATTTAGTATTGTTAAAAACAAAGTAATTTATTTCCAATTAACAACTTTATATCAACTCGTTGACATGCCTCATCTAAAGTCCCGCTCCAATTTCTATTCTTTGTTTCTATACTATTTAGGGATGGAGGCATGTCATTGCGTATACAATGGTGTGGACAGGTCACAACCCCCTTTGCTTATGTCCACTTTATCGGCTAGCAGATTTGGGCTATAACCCTTTTAACATGCACTTCCCAGTCCTTACATTGTTTTGCAGTAGATATTCCACTATATTGTCTGCTGTGTGCCATTTTGGTCAGCAAATGGCACGCATATAAATGTCGTTCTACCTATCCCCTATTACACTTGGGAAAGGAGCGCGCATGCGCCTCATGGACTTCACGCATGCTCTGAAACGTGTTGTGTTCCCCTCACTAGCTGACGTCACACGCAGGTTCCACGAGTACTCGTTCCCTTTTCAGCAGGATCGGCTGTGTCCATCTCGGTTCCCCGCCATCATTGCAGTTAGATCAGAGACACTCCTGGGGACTCCGCTACATACTTACAGCTACATCATTTCGATAGACATCAACCTGTGTAGAGCTTCGTTTTTTTCTTGACATGCAAGTGGCTACTATTTCTTTTATACATGGAATAAAGCGCTCATCTCTGTTTTTTTCCCTTGTTGACTCTGAGCTGACTTCACTCCTGGGAAGAGCAGCCCTTCGTTGATAGTGCTACATCACTTTAATTTATCCCTCCAACCAGCAAGTCATTTACTACTACCATCTATTGGACATGTTTAATTGTATGTATGTATGTATGTATGTATGTATGTATGTATGTATGTATGTATGTATGTATATATATATACACAGGTTCCACTCATAACAGGCCTTGGGGGCACGCGGGAGCAAGATTCTGGGAGGACGTCCATGGACACCCACCCAGAATAAGCTGACCGTGCTATAGCCGTCTTTCGGCTATGGCCTGGTCAGCAAGTGGTTAAAAAAAAAATTTAAAAAAAAAAAAAAAAAAAAATGTAAACCTTTACAATCACTTTGAAGAGAGCTTTTTTCACAGGGCTAGTAAGGCTGTCAATACAAGAATGAAATGAAAGGTCACATAATCTTGTTTTATTGTCTTGTTTAGTTTTTAATATGAGGACACTTTTTATACTTTTATAATACAGGGACACATATTATAATATATATAAATATATATATATTTGTTGGTATAATTAAATCCTGTGTGGTAAATGCATGGTTGATAATTGTGATGTATGAATAAATGTGTGGAGTAGAAATATAATTTCATTGTGAATTTGTTTTCTACAATGACAATAAATCTCATCTTATCTTCAAGTGACTTTGCTGCTGAAGAATAAACTCTGGTAGGAGCTGCGCTGAATCATCTCACTCAGGAAACCTCTTAGTGTGTGTGGATAGAGGCAGCTGTGTGTGATTAAGGAATGGCCACTAGGTGGCACCAACGCATTTCAAAGGATCACTTTCTTTCACAAGCCTTGTTTCCAGAATGACCTTCCATGGATTCTGTTACTAGAAATCTTTACATTCCTGCACACTGTATGGTGGTTGTCATTCCGGAGGAGCGGAGGCTACTTCACTATCAGATATTGTTTTATTTATAATAAGCCTGTACAGCTTTTAACTCCCTCCTGCACCCATGTACTTTTTTTAATATCAAATTTTTTATTTATTTTTTTATTATTCGAAATGTTGTCTTTGCTCCTCTTACCTTCCATTTCCAGACGGTATTCCCGGATCTCCTCACTGACCGGGTTTGTGATCCTGACCCGGAATCTCCTCTCGGCGTCGTCTCTCTGCACACTGGGGATAATCAGCGTCCTATTGTCATCTATCAGGGAGAAGGACCGGATCTATAATCAGGAAAATTACAGAATATACCCATTAATTGTCTGTTTAGGAGCTCAAAACCTCAACTGGCTGTCTGAGCTATGCCTTGCTTATAATGAGCCTACACACCTGCGCACTCGTATTTGCGCAGCGGTGTTACAAACGCACTTTTTTGGGAAAAAAAAAATAAGACAACAATAAAGATTGCCCAATTTTTTTTATATTGTGAAAGATAATGTTACGCCGAGTAAATTGATACCCAACATGTCACGCTTCAAAATTGCGCCCGCATGTGGATTGGCGTCAAACTTTTACCCTTAAAAATCCCCAAAGGCGATGTTAAAAAAAAAAAAAAAAAAAAAAAAAAAAAAGAAGGTACAGGTTGCATGTTTTGAGTTCCAGAGGAGGTCTATGGCTGGAATTATTGCTCTCGCTCTAACGATCACGGCGACACCTCACATGTGTGGTTTGAGCACTGTTTTCATATGTGGGCGCTGCTCACGTATGCGTTCACTATTGCACGTGGGACGGGGAGTGTTTAAAATTTTTTTTTTCTTATTTATTTTACCTTTTACTTTTATTTTTTTACACTGTTCTTTAAAAAAAAATATTAGTAAATAAAATGTTACTTTTATTCCTATTACAAGGAATGTAAACATTCCTTGTAATAGAAAAAAAAAAAAAAGCATGACAGGACCTCTTAAATATGACATCTGGGGGTCAAAAAGACCTCATATTTACACTAAAATGCAATCCAGCAATGGTATGGAGACGGGTGGGGGCAGGGGCAGACTGATAACTCATGGGGCCCCCGGGCAATAGGAAATCATGGGGCCCCCAGGCAATCAGAGATTATGGGGCCACACAGTATATACACACACACACACACACAGTATACACAGACAGATGTAAAAAAAAAAAAAAAAAAAAAAAAAAAAACACAGATTTATACATACTGTCCCTGGTTTTACTGAGGTTGGCAACCCTGATGGGGCCCCTTAGTAGCCCAGGGCCCTCGGGCAGTGCCCGAGTGGCTCAATGGTCGGTCCACCCCTGGGTGGGGGCCATCTTTCCCTCACTCATCTCCATACCCAGCCACCAGAAGGACCCGATCGTCTCTGCCGACAGCTCCGGTAAGTGGTGGAGGGCACAGGAGAGTGGTGGGGGCAAGTTCGCCGCAGAGACCACCATTATTGGAAACCAGACCACAGGCTGAAGAGGATACTGGGGTTATGGTAGCTAGCTGCTGCCATAACAAAGATATCCCACTTCAAACAGCCGACGTATATCGGCGTGTGGCGGTCTGGAAGTGGTTAAAAAAAAAAAAAATCGAAACGTTTCCACTGCTACCAATGGCTCCAGTAAGCGGCGGAGACTACCGGGAAATGGCGGGAGGGGAAGGGGCACCTCTCCCACCGCCTCTGAGACCACTTATGTCAAAGCAGACCGCCTGTCATTTTAAAAAATACCAGTATTTAACGTCAAAGTAGTGACGTATATTCACGGTGGGCAGTCCGGAAGTGGTTAAACCTGAACTCTGCATTAGTTCTTTGCTGTATGGTCTCCAGCAGTGGCGGCTGGTGCTGAATATTTTGGAGGGCGGGCTATCAATACAGATGGGTGCCATTTTCTTGTAGACTACAAGAAATTGGTGCCCATCTGTATAAATAGATTGATAGCCCGCTCTTCCTATAGAAATCCCCCTGAGGAAGATAAAAGACCCTGTATCGATATGCGTTGAGGAGGGTCACAGACGATCGTGGAACTAGGAACTAGCACGGAGCTAGTTATTTCCATGAGAAGTGCTGATCGGAGAGGTGATTCCCAAACACGGATTTTATCTTTGCCGTTTACAGACTGGTGCAATTTTAGCACCAGAAAAATGTGAGTACCCAGTCATCAGTTTTTATGCAAATAAATGGTTTTTAAACTATATAAGCACTATCAGTTTTCTCTACTATTTATCAGTGGTAATCAACAGGGCAGCCATCAGAAAGTTTGTGGTCCCTTACATAACTTTAGGTCTTGGGCCCCCACCCTGGACACGGTGAGGAGACGGACAGAGATCTCCCGGATAAAGTACATGGAGAGATCTGACAGGAGAAGGGAGAGCGTCTGGTGACATCACAGGACATAGCGGAGAGCACCACCTCCCGGCAGAGAGGAGAACAGCACCGAGGAGGTGAGGATTGTGCGTCCATCACCTGATTGGTCGGTGTGATGAGAGCGGAGGATACAATGTATCGGAGGAGGCACGTGCTGCTTTTAGAGTTTGTATAGAGGGGGAGGAGCGGATGGGACCCAATGTATGGAAAGGGGAGAAGCGGATGGGACCCAATGTATGGAAGGGGGAGAAGCGGATGGGACCCAATGTATGGAAGGGGGAGAAGCGGATGGGACCCAATGTATGGAAGGGGGAGAAGCGGATGGGACCCAATGTATGGAAGGGGGAGAAGCGGATGGGACCCAATGTATGGAAGGGGGAGAAGCGGATGGGACCCAATGTATGGAAGGGGGAGAAGCGGATGGGACCCAATGTATGGAAGGGGGAGAAGCGGATGGGACCCAATGTATGGAAGGGGGAGAAGCGGATGGGACCCAATGTATGGAAGGGGGAGAAGCGGATGGGACCCAATGTATGGAAGGGGGAGGAGCGGATGGGACCCAATGTATGGAAGGGGGAGGAGCGGATGGGACCCAATGTATGGAAGGGGGAGGAGCGGATGGGACCCAATGTATGGAAGGGGGAGGAGCGGATGGGACCCAATGTATGGAAGGGGGAGGAGCGGATGGGACCCAATGTATGGAAGGGGGAGGAGCGGATGGGACCCAATGTATGGAAGGGGGAGGAGCGGATGGGACCCAATGTATGGAAGGGGGAGGAGCGGATGGGACCCAATGTATGGAAGGGGGAGAAGCGGATGGGGACCCAATGTATGGAAGGGGGGAGAAGCGGATGGGACCCAATGTATGGAAGGGGGAGAAGCGGATGGGACCCAATGTATGGAAGGGGGAGAAGCGGATGGGACCCAATGTATGGAAGGGGGAGGAGCGGATGGGACCCAATGTATGGAAGGGGGAGGAGCGGATGGGACCCAATGTATGGAAGGGGGAGGAGCGGATGGGATACAATGTATGGAGGGGGAGGAGCGGATTGGATACAATGTTTGGATGGGGAGGAACGGATTGGATACAATGTATGAGATGACTGGCGCTGTGCTCAGGACGTTCTATTGAAATAATCGGGACCTCGGAGGGCTCATCCGGCGAGTGTAGAGTAATACTGGCCGGACTGATGGATTTGTACCCCGGACTCTCCCCGGTGATGATCGGATAGAGGTCGGAGGGTCTCTAATCTCTGGAGGTGACCCGGATCGGTGCGGAGTGATCGGGAGAAGCTGGAAATCCTCCGAACCGATCCGAGTTTTATTTGTTTTTCTGAATGAAGCTTCTAGGGTGATGAGGAGCACCGACTGATCTTCTCCTATGTATGGGGGGGGGGGGGGGCAGATTTTTGGGGTGTCACCCATATAAATGGGTTGGATATCGGTGTACCGGTAGTGGACAGATCTCTCGGTTCTATCAGGCCGGTGTCGGAGGTCTCTGGTCATACCTGCAAGACTACAAGAAATTGGTGCCCATCTGTATAAATAGATTGATAGCCCGCTCTTCCTATAGAAATCCCCCTGAGGAAGATAAAAGACCCTGTATCGATATGCGTTGAGGAGGGTCACAGACGATCGTGGAACTAGGAGAGAGAGAGAGAGAGGAGAGGAGGAGGGCAGCGTGTGCAGGAGAGGAGGAAGAGGAGGAGGGCAGCGTGTGCAGGAGAGGAGGAGAGGAGGAGGGCAGCGTGTGCAGGAGAGGAGGAGAGGAGGAGGGCAGCGTGTGCAGGAGAGGAGGAGAGGAGGACGGCAGCGTGTGCAGGAGAGGAGGAGAGGAGGACGGCAGCGTGTGCAGGAGAGGAGGAGAGGGAGGACGGCAGCGTGTGCAGGAGAGGAGGAGAGGAGGACGGCAGCGTGTGCAGGAGAGGAGGAGAGGAGGACGGCAGCGTGTGCAGGAGAGGAGGAGAGGAGGACGGCAGCGTGTGCAGGAGAGGAGGAGAGGAGGACGGCAGCGTGTGCAGGAGAGGAGGAGAGGAGGACGACAGCGGGCAGCGTGTGCAGGAGAGGAGGAGGACGACAGCGGGCAGCGTGTGCAGGAGAGGAGGAGGACGACAGCGGGCAGCGTGTGCAGGAGAGGAGGAGGACGACAGCGGGCAGCGTGTGCAGGAGAGGAGGAGGACGACAGCGGGCAGCGTGTGCAGGAGAGGAGGAGGACGACAGCGGGCAGCGTGTGCAGGAGAGGAGGAGGACGACAGCGGGCAGCGTGTGCAGGAGAGGAGGAGGACGACAGCGGGCAGCGTGTGCAGGAGAGGAGGAGGACGACAGCGGGCAGCGTGTGCAGGAGAGGAGGACGACAGCGGGCCCCCCCCCCCCATCACCCTTCCCATACTGGGCTGCCCCCCCCCCACCATCACCCCCCCCATACTGGGCTGGCCCCCCCACCATCACCCCCCCATACTGGGCTGGCCCCCCCACCATCACCCCCCCATACTGGGCTGGCCCCCCCACCATCACCCCCCCATACTGGGCTGGCCCCCCACCATCACCCCCCCCATACTGGGCTGGCCCCCCACCATCAACCCCCACCATCACCCCCCCCATACTGGGCTGGCCCCCCACTATCACAACCCCCTCATACCGAGCTGACCCCCCTCTATCACCCCCCCATACTCGGCTGACCCCCCCACTATCACCCTCCCCATACCGGGCTGGACCCCCACTATCACCCCCCCCCATACCGGGCTGGACCCCCACTATCACCCCCCCCCCATACCGGGCTGGACCCCCCACTATCACCCCCCTCATACTGGGCTGGCCCCCACTATCACCCCCCCTCCTTCTGGGCTGACCCCCACTATCACCCCCCCCTCCTTCTGGGCTGACCCCCCACTATCACCCCCCCCTCCTTCTGGGCTGACCCCCCCACTATCACCCCCCCTCATACTGGGCTGATCCCCCACTATCACCCCCCCCCTCATACTGGGCTGATCCCCCACTATCACCCCCCCATACCGGGCTGGCCCCCCACTATCACCCTCCCCCCCATACCGGGCTGACCCCCCACACCGGGCTGACCCCCCACTATCACCCCCCTCATACCAGGCTGACCCCCCACTATCACCCCCCCCCATACCAGGCTGACCCCCCACTATCACCCCCCCATACCAGGCTGACCCCCCCACTATCACCCCCCCCATACCGGGCTGACCCCCCCACTATCACCCCCCCCATACCGGGCTGAACCCCACTATCACCCCCCCCATACCGGGCTGAATCCCCCACTATCACCCCCCCATACCGGGCTGAATCCCCCCCCTACCACCCCCCCATACCGGGCTGAATCCCCCCATTATAACCCCCCCATACCGGGCTGAACCCCCACTATCACCCCCCCATACCGGGCTGAATCCCCCACTATCACCCCCCATACTAGGCTGACCCCGCCCCCCCACTATCACCCCCCCATACCGGGCTGAATCCCCCACTATCACCCCTCCATACCGGGCTGAATCCCCCCCTATCACCCCTCCATACCGGGCTGAATCCCCCCCTATCACCCCCCATACCGGGCTGAATCCCCCCCTATCACCCCCCCCATACCGGGCTGAATCCCCCCCTATCACCCCCCCATACCAGGCTGAATCCCCCCCTATCACCCCCCCATACCGGGCTGAATCCCCCCATTATAACCCCCCCCATACCGGGCTGAACCCCCACTATCACCCCCCCATACCGGGCTGAATCCCCCACTATCACCCCCCATACTAGGCTGACCCCCCCCCCCCACTATCACCCCCCCATACTAGGCTGACCCCCCCATTATCACCCCCCCATACCGGGTTGACCCCCACTACCACCCCCCCCTCCTTCTGGGTTGACCCCCCACTATCACCCCCCCTCCTTCTGGGTTGACCCCCCACTATCACCCCCCCATATAGGCTGACCCACCCCATTATAACCCCCCCATACTGGGCTGACCCCCAATATCACCCCCCCCCTCCTCAAATCTAGATACTATGAGATCCACCTTCCCTTAATAATAACCCCCACAATGAACTCTTCTCCATTCCACCTGAACCTATTTTTACCCCCCACTACAATGACACCCCCTATATATCACCGGACCCCCCCTATTATCAGTCTCCCTCCCCCACACATCCTCCCTATCACACGTTCTCCGGTGTCTCACCTCGTATTCCCCGGTGTTGTGTATTCCGCCTCCTCCTATCACAGGACAGTCTCTATGTCTCCGATCACTACGATCCTCTCCGTCCTCCTCACTTTTATATGTGACCACAAGGGGGCGTGTCCTGTATAACCCCGCCTCTCTAGAGACTATAGAGGTTTTGTGGTCCAGTGTCTTCTGACAGCTGTGGCGCATGCGCCCGTTGGTATTCCCCTCTCCAGGGTGATCCCTAGATCTAGCACAGTGGCTGCTGCGGGTTGGTCCATGTTGTCCCACTCTTCAGGGGAAATGTGAGGATTTGTTTAGAACAGACTGACAGATCTAATGATCATCCCGCCCCCCCCGAGCTGTCAGTTCTCTGGCACTGAATCATTTCAGACTTTCAGCCACTTCTTCATGTTTCTTCATCCTCTCCTCCTCCTTCATCTAAGGATAATTACTTTTTGTTGCTACAATTTTTAGTGGAGTATTTCCCCCTTTCCTGTCTGGGTGAGAATGACGCCCCCTGGTGTCGGGGTCTTGTTAGAGATGAACTCCGGAAGTTTTACCCCCCTAACCCGCCTTCCTGACCAGGCCATGTTTAACTATCCAGCACTGCGTTACATTAACTGACAATTCCACACTCATGTAACGTTGTACCCAAATAAAATTTGTATCTTTTTTCCCACAAATAGAGATTTCTTTTGGTGATATTAGATCACCTCTGCGGTTTTTATTTTTTTGCGCTTTAAAAAAACAGCGACAATTTTTTTTTTACTTCTCTAAAACATATATAAAAAAAAAATATATATATATATCTTCATAAATTTACACCAATATGTATTCTGCTCCATATTTTTGGTAAAAAAAAAAAATAAATAAAAAAAAAAAGTGAATACCAATAAGTGTATATTGTTTGGTTTACACTAAAATTATAACATCTACACAGTATGGGGTATTTATATATATATATTTTACTAATGGTGGCAAATCAGCCACTAAGACCCCTTTTACACTGGAGAGGAGTACGGGGGGTCACACATGAGACGGTATGGAGGGGAGAGGAGTACAGGCGGTTAGAGCTGCTCTACTGAAAGAGGAGGAATGAGGGACAGGTGAGTGGAGTAGTACAGATTAGAATGGAGAGAGGGAGGGAGAGGAGTACTGGAGGGGGGACAGCAGGGAGGGAGTGTGTGCAGGAGAGGAGGACAGTTGGTGCAGGAGAGGAGTACTGGAGGGGAGGACAAAGGGCAGGAGAGGAGGACAAGCAGGAGAGGAGTACTGGAGGCGAGGACAGGGTGCATAGGTGAGAAGGAGAGCAGGGAGGGAGTGTGTGTAGGAGAGGAGTACTGGAGGGGAGGACAGGGTGTAGTGTATGTAGGAGAGGAGGACAGCAGGGAGGGAGTGTGTGCAGGAGAGGAGTACTGGAGGCGAGTACAGAGGGCAGTGTGTGTGCAGGAGAGGAGTACTGGAGGTGAGGACAGTGTGCATAGGAGAGAAGGAGAGCAGGGAGGGAGTGTGTGCAGGAGAGGAGTACTGGAGGTGAGGACAGTGTGCAGTGTGCATAGGAGAGGAGGACAGCAGGGAGGGAGTGTGTGCAGGAGAGGAGTACTGGAGGCGAGTACAGAGGGCAGTGTGTGTGCAGGAGAGGAGTACTGGAGGTGAGGACAGTGTGCATAGGAGAGAAGGAGAGCAGGGAGGGAGTGTGTGTAGGAAAGGAGTACTGGAGGGGAGGACAGGGTGCAGTGTATGTAGGAGAGGAGGACAGGGTGCAGTGTATGTAGGAGAGGAGGACAGGGTGCAGTGTATGTAGGAGAGGAGGACAGCAGGGAGTGTGTGTAGGAGAGGAGTACTGGAGGAGAGGGCAGTGTGTGTAGGAGAGGAGTACTGGAGGGTATTATAATTTGGAGGGTGTATGGGAGAGAACTGAGGAGAGTATAAGCAGCGGGTAGTATGTGTAGGAGAGGAGTGCAGAATGACAGGCTGCAGTATGTGTGGGAAAAGAGTATTTGTGGTTGGGGGGAGGGGGGGGGGGGGGGGAGTTGAAGGTAATATGTATGTAGAATATGAAGAGATCCCATACATAATACTCTCTGTACTCCTCTCCTCTATATTGTCTCCTATGAGGATCGTACAGATAGTTCTAGATACAGACAGTGATCAGTATGATGGAAGGTGATGAGCACAGGAGAGGAGTGCAAGATTAATGTCACACCCCCCCCAATCTAGATCCTATGAGATCCACTTTCCCTTAATAACCCCCCACAATGAACTCTTCTCCATTCCACCTGAACCCATTTTTACCCCCCACTACAATGACACCCCCTATATATCACCGGACCCCCCTATTATCAGTCTCCCTCCCCCACACATCCTCCCTATCACACGTTCTCCGGTGTCTCACCTCGTATTCCCCGGTGTTGTGTATTCCGCCTCCTCCTATCACAGGACCGTCTCTATGTCTCCGATCACTACGATCCTCTCCGTCCTCCTCACTAGTGGACATAGAATGGGGGGGCGTGTCCTGTATAACCATGCCTTTTAGGGACTTGAGAGGAGGATCGGGACTTAAGAGGAGGATCGGCGCGCTTGATTTTTCCCCTATTTCTGAGAAGAGATCAGACGGCGGTCACGCCTCCCACTGTTGCACTGACTGAAGACTGAGCTCCCCGCACTGCTGGTTCCAGTACAGCTGCTGAAATTAGTGAGGTGAATACAGGTGAGAACTGTCTGCCTAGGTCTCATCTCCCGTGTGACTCCTCTTCCCCCGCCGCTGTTTTTATCCAGAAGGTAGAAAACAAAACCTCGGAGCAGAGAGTTGTCAAACTTTTTAAGTTTAAACTTCTGTGATTGGTTGCTAGGGGCGGTCCTAGCAACCAATGATCTGTCTGTTACATTGAATGTTGGACATCTCCTGCCCTCTGATCCAGCATGCCGCATCCTCTGTCTTCTATCTGCAGGTAAAGAAGGGGGTGTACCGTCATATATGGAGCACCGACTGGAGGGTGATGAGGAGCACCGACTGATCTTCTCCTATGTATGGGGGGGGGGGGGCAGATTTTGGGGTGTCACCCATATAAATGGGTTGGATATCGGTGTACCGGTAGTGGACAGATCTCTCGGTTCTATCAGGCCGGTGTCGGAGAGGAGGGACGACAGCGGGCAGCGTGTGCAGGAGAGGAGGACGACAGCGGGCCCCCCCCCCCCCCATCACCCTTCCCATACTGGGCTGCCCCCCCCACCATCACCCCTCCCATACTGGGCTGGCCCCCCCACCATCACCCCCCCATACTGGGCTGGCCCCCCCACCATCACCCCCCCATACTGGGCTGGCCCCCCCACCATCACCCCCCCCATACTGGGCTGGGCCCCCCCACCATCACCCCCCCCATACTGGGCTGGCCCCCCACCATCACCCCCCCATACTGGGCTGGCCCCCCACCATCACCCCCCCCCATACTGGGCTGGCCCCCCCACCATCACCCCCCCCATACTGGGCTGGCCCCCCCACCATCACCCCCCCCATACTGGGCTGGCCCCCCCACCATCACCCCCCCATACTGGGCTGGCCCCCCAACCATCACCCCCCATACTGGGCTGGCCCCCCACCATCACCCCCCCATACTGGGCTGGCCCCCCACCATCACCCCCCCATACTGGGCTGGCCCCCCCACCATCACCCCCCCCATACTGGGCTGGCCCCCCACCATCACCCCCCCATACTGGGCTGGCCCCCCCACCATCACCCCCCCATACTGGGCTGGCCCCCCCACCATCACCCCCCCCATACTGGGCTGGCCCCCCACCATCACCCCCCCCATACTGGGCTGGCCCCCCACTATCACAACCCCCTCATACCGGGCTGACCCCCCCCACTATCACCCTCCCCATACCGGGCTGACCCCCCCCCACTATCACCCCCCCCATACCGGGCTGGACCCCCACTATCACCCCCCTCATACTGGGCTGACCCCCACTATCACCCCCCCTCCTTCTGGGCTGACCCCCCACTATCACCCCCCCCTCCTTCTGGGCTGACCCCCCCACTATCACCCCCCCCTCATACTGGGCTGATCCCCCACTATCACCCCCCCCATACCGGGCTGGCCCCCCACTATCACCCTCTCCCCCATACCGGGCTGACCCCCCACACCGGGCTGACCCCCCACTATCACCCCCCTCATACCAGGCTGACCCCCCACTATCACCCCCCCATACCAGGCTGACCCCCCACTATCACCCCCCCCCATACCAGGCTGACCCCCCACTATCACCCCCCCCCATACCGGGCTGACCCCCCCACTATCACCCCCCCATACCGGGCTGAATCCCCCCCTATCACCCCCCCATACCGGGCTGAATCCCCCCATTATAACCCCCCCATACCGGGCTGAATCCCCCCACTATCACCCCCCCATACCGGGCTGAATCCCCCACTATCACCCCCCATACTAGGCTGACCCCCCCCCCCACTATCACCCCCCCATACTAGGCTGACCCCCCCATTATCACCCCCCCCATACTAGGCTGAACCCCCACTATCACCCCCCCCATACCGGGTTGACCCCCCACTACCACCCCCCCCTCCTTCTGGGTTGACCCCCCCCACTATCACCCCCCCATATAGGCTGACCACCCCATTATAACCCCCCCATACTGGGCTGACCCCCAATATCACCCCCCCCCCTCAAATCACTGAAGTCAAGCCATCAGACAGTTGCAAATCAGTGGTCTTGCTATCAGACGAGTATTTTTTGGTTGGATTTTAAACAAACAAAAGCTAAATATAACATAATGGATGTGTGAGAGCTCTGTATAATCATTATATTATATGTTAGATCACCCTCTCTAACATTTACAATACGGTAAGATTTTACTGTGGAAATTTAAAGATACAGAGCCCCAAATACCAACCCATTGGTTACATAGTGACATTTTTGCAATATTGCCAATTGGGTTCAAAAAAATTTCTCCCATTGGACCAATATGTTTACAATGCAGATGTGTCATACACACCCCCCTCTATGGTATCTTATAATACGGTAAGATTTTACTGTGGAAATTTAAAGATACAGAGGCCCAAATACCAACCCATTGGCTACATAGTGACATTTTTCCAATACTTCTAAATGGGTTTAAAAAAAATTCTCCCATTGGACCAATACGTTTACAATGCAGATGTGTCATACATACCCCCCTCTATGGTATCTTACAATACGGTAAGATTTTACTGTGGAAATTTAAAGATACAGAGCCTCAAATACCAACCCATTGGCTACATAGTGACATTTTTCCAATACTTCTAAATGGGTTTTAAAAAAATTCTCCCATTGGACCAATATGTTTACAATGCAGATGTGTCATACACACCCCTCTCTATGGTATCTTACAATACGGTAAAATTTTACTGTGGAAATTTAAAGATACAGAGCCCCAAATACCAACCCATTGGTTACATAGTGACATTTTTACAATATTGCAAATTGGGTTCAAAAATTTTTTCCCATTGGACCAATATGTTTACAATGCAGATGTGTCATACACACCCCCCTCTATGATATCTTACAATACAGTATGAATTTACTGTGGAAATTTAAAGATACAGAGCCCTAAATACCAACCCATTGGTTACAAACTGAAATTTTTCCAGTACTTCTAAATGGGTTCAAAACCAATTCTCCCATTGGACCAATACATTTACAATGCAGATGTGTCATACATACCCCCCTCTATGGTATCTTACAATACGGTAAGATTTTACTGTGGAAATTTAAAGATACAGAGCCCCAAATACCAACCCATTGGCTACATAGTGACATTTTTTGAACCCATTTAGAAGTATTGGAAAAATGTCAGTTTGTAGCCAATGGGTTGGTATTTGGGGCTCTGTATCTTTAAATTTCCACAGTAAAATCATACCATATTATAAGACATCATAGAGAGGGGTGTGTATGACACATCTGCATTGTAAACGTATTGGTCCAATGGGAAAATTTTTTTTTAACCCAATTTGCAATATTGCAAAAACGTCACTATGTAACCAATGGGTTGATATTTGGGGCTCTGTATCTTTAAAATTCCACAGTAAAATCTTACCGTATTATAAGATATCATAGAGGGGGGTGTGTATGACACATCTGCATTGTAAACGTATTGGTCCAATGGGAGAATTGGTTTTGAACCCAATTTGAAATATTGCAATTATGTCACTATGTAGCCAATGGGTTGGTATTTGGGCCTCTGTACCTTTAAATTTCCACAGTAAAATCTTACCGTATTGTAAGATACCATAGAGGGGGGTGTGTATGACACATCTGCATTGTAAACATATTGGTCCAATGGAAATTTTTTTTTTTTAACCCATTTAGAATTATTGGGAAAATGTCACTATGTAGCCAATGGGTTGGTATTTGGGGCTCTGTATCTTTAAATTTCCACAGTAAAATCTCACCGTATTGTAAATGTTAGAGAGGGTGATGTAACATATAATATAATGATTATACAGAGCTCTCACACATCCATTATGTTATATTTAGTTTTTGTGTGTTTAAAATCCAACCAAAAAATACTCGTCTGATAGCATGACCACTGATTTGCAACTGTCTGATGGCTTGACTTAAGTTCTCAAATCTAGATCCTATGAGATCCACCTTCCCTTAATAATAACCCCCACAATGAACTCTTCTCCATTCCACCTGAACCCATTTTTACCCCCCACTACAATGACACCCCCTATATATCACCGGACCCCCCTATTATCAGTCTCCCTCCCCCACACATCCTCCCTATCACACGTTCTCCGGTGTCTCACCTCGTATTCCCCGGTGTTGTGTATTCCGCCTCCTCCTATCACAGGACCGTCTCTATGTCTCCGATCACTACGATCCTCTCCATCCTCCTCACTAGTGGACATAGAATGGGGGGGCGTGTCCTGTATAACCCCGCCTTTTAGGGACTTGAGAGGAGGTTCGGGACTTGAAAGGATGATCGGCGCGCTTGATTTTTCCCCTATTTCTGAGAAGAGATCAGACGGCGGTCACGCCTCCCACTGTTGCACTGACTGAAGACTGAGCTCCCCGCACTGCTGGTTCCAGTACAGCTGCTGAAATTAGTGAGGTGAATACAGGTGAGAACTGTCTGCCTAGGTCTCATCTCCCGTGTGACTCCTCTTCCCCCGCCGCTGTTTTTATCCAGAAGGTAGAAAACAAAACCTCGGAGCAGAGAGTTGTCAAACTTTTTAAGTTTAAACTTCTGTGATTGGTTGCTAGGGGCGGTCCTAGCAACCAATGATCTGTCTGTTACATTGAATGTTGGACATCTCCTGCCCTCTGATCCAGCATGCCGCATCCTCTGTCTTCTATCTGCAGGTAAAGAAGGGGGTGTACCGTCATATATGGCGACCCATCACATATGGCGACCCATCACATTTGGCTACCCGCTGGAGTGCGCATGCACGACGCTGATATGTGTTCCAACAGTTTTACAACAAAACACAGTTATAATGTGGCTCCACCCCTAAGTCCAGGTTCAAGCAACGCCATCCAAGTGGACATAGAATTCATATATAATTATGCGAAGCGAGGCCGTGCCCGAAACGTGGCGAGACTGCGAGGGGCCCTGTTGCACTCGGTTTAAGTGTTGTATTTTGTCGTAAAAGTGTTGGAACACGTATGGCGTCGTTGCGCATGCGCACTCCAGCGGGTAGCCAAATGTGATGGAGGGGATCTGTGTGGAGGAGATTGGTATACAAGGAGGAGATCTGTGTGGAGGAGACTAGTATACAAGGAGGGGGGGGCTGTGTGGAGGAGATTGGTATACAATGAGGGGGGGCTGTGTGGAGGAGATTGGTATACAAGGAGGGGATCTGTGTGGAGGAGATTGGTATACAAGGAGGGGGATCTGTGTGGAGGAGATTGGTATACAAGGAGGAGATCTGTGTGGAGGAGATTGGTATACAAGGAGGAGATTGGTATACAAGGAGGGGGGGGGGCTGTGTGGAGGAGATTGGTATACAAGGAGGGGATCTGTGTGGAGGAGATTGGTATACAAGGAGGGGATCTGTGTGGAGGAGATTGGTATACAAGGAGGGGATCTGTGTGGAGGAGATTGGTATACAAGGAGGGGGGGCTGTGTGGAGGAGACTGGTATACAAGGAGGGGATCTGTGTGGAGGAGATTGGTATACAAGGAGGGGGTTGTGTGGAGGAGATTGGTATACAAGGAGGGGGGCTGTGTGGAGGAGATTGGTATACAAGGAGGGGGGGCTGTGTGGAGGAGACTGGTATACAAGGAGGGGGGGCTGTGTGGAGGAGACTGGTATACAAGGAGGGGATCTGTGTGGAGGAGATTGGTATACAAGGAGGGGGGGGGGGCTGTGTGGAGGAGATTGGTATACAAGGAGGGGGGATCTGTGTGGAGGAGATTGGTATACAAGGAGGGGGGTTGTGTGGAGGAGATTGGTATACAAGGAGGGGATCTGTGTGGAGGAGATTGGTATACAAGGAGGGGATCTGTGTGGAGGAGATTGGTATACAAGGAGGGGGGTTGTGTGGAGGAGATTGGTATACAAGGAGGGGGGATCTGTGTGGAGGAGATTGGTATACAAGGAGGAGATCTGTGTGGAGGAGATTGGTATACAAGGAGGGGATCTGTGTGGAGGAGATTGGTATACAAGGAGGGGGGATCTGTGTGGAGGAGATTGGTATACAAGGAGGGGATCTGTGTGGAGGAGACTGGTATACAAGGAGGGGGCTGTGTGGAGGAGATTGGTATACAAGGAGGGGATCTGTGTGGAGGAGATTGGTATACAAGGAGGGGGGATCTGTGTGGAGGAGACTGGTATACAAGGAGGGGGCTGTGTGGAGGAGATTGGTATACAAGGAGGGGGGCTGTGTGGAGGAGACTGGTATACAAGGAGGGGGGCTGTGTGGAGGAGACTGGTATACAAGGAGGGGATCTGTGTGGAGGAGATTGGTATACAAGGAGGGGGGCTGTGTGGAGGAGATTGGTATACAAGGAGGGGGGGCTGTGTGGAGGAGATTGGTATACAAGGAGGGGGGGCTGTGTGGAGGAGATTGGTATACAAGGAGGGGGGGCTGTGTGGAGGAGATTGGTATACAAGGAGGGGGGGGCTGTGTGGAGGAGATTGGTATACAAGGAGGGGGGGCTGTGTGGAGGAGATTGGTATACAAGGAGGGGGGGCTGTGTGGAGGAGATTGGTATACAAGGAGGGGGGCTGTGTGGAGGAGATTGGTATACAAGGAGGAGATCTGTGTGGAGGAGATTGGTATACAAGGAGGGGGGGGGGCTGTGTGGAGGAGATTGGTATACAAGGAGGGGGGTTGTGTGGAGGAGATTGGTATACAAGGAGGGGATCTGTGTGGAGGAGATTGGTATACAAGGAGGGGATCTGTGTGGAGGAGACTGGTATACAAGGAGGGGGCTGTGTGGAGGAGATTGGTATACAAGGAGGGGATCTGTGTGGAGGAGATTGGTATACAAGGAGGGGATCTGTGTGGAGGAGACTGGTATACAAGGAGGGGATCTGTGTGGAGGAGATTGGTATACAAGGAGGGGGGGCTGTGTGGAGGAGATTGGTATACAAGGAGGGGGGGGGGGGGGCTGTGTGGAGGAGATTGGTATACAATGAGGGGGGCTGTGTGGAGGAGATTGGTATACAAGGAGGGGGGATCTGTGTGGAGGAGATTGGTATACAAGGAGGGGGGATCTGTGTGGAGGAGATTGGTATACAATGAGGGGGGCTGTGTGGAGGAGATTGGTATACAAGGAGGGGGGTTGTGTGGAGGAGATTGGTATACAAGGAGGGGGGATCTGTGTGGAGGAGATTGGTATACAAGGAGGGGGGATCTGTGTGGAGGAGATTGGTATACAAGGAGGGGGGATCTGTGTGGAGGAGATTGGTATACAAGGAGGGGGGATCTGTGTGGAGGAGATTGGTATACAAGGAGGGGGCTGTGTGGAGGAGACTGGTATACAAGGAGGGGGCTGTGTGGAGGAGACTGGTATACAAGGAGGGGGCTGTGTGGAGGAGACTGGTATACAAGGAGGGGGGTTGTGTGGAGGAGATTGGTATACAAGGAGGGGGGCTGTGTGGAGGAGACTGGTATACAAGGAGGGTGGCTGTGTGGTATACAAGGAGGGGATCTGTGTGGAGGAGATTGGTATACAAGGAGGGGATCTGTGTGGAGGAGACTGGTATACAAGGAGGGGGGATCTGTGTGGAGGAGACTGGTATACAAGGAGGGGGGGATCTGTGTGGAGGAGACTGGTATACAAGGAGGGGGCTGTGTGGAGGAGATTGGTATACAAGGAGGGGATCTGTGTGGAGGAGATTGGTATACAAGGAGGGGGGTTGTGTGGAGGAGATTGGTATACAAGGAGGGGGGCTGTGTGGAGGAGACTGGTATACAAGGAGGGGGGCTGTGTGGAGGAGACTGGTATACAAGGAGGGGGGCTGTGTGGAGGAGATTGGTATACAAGGAGGGGGGGGCTGTGTGGAGGAGATTGGTATACAAGGAGGGGATCTGTGTGGAGGAGACTGGTATACAAGGAGGGGGGATCTGTGTGGAGGAGATTGGTATACAAGGAGGGGGGATCTGTGTGGAGGAGATTGGTATACAATGAGGGGGGCTGTGTGGAGGAGATTGGTATACAAGGAGGGGATCTGTGTGGAGGAGATTGGTATACAAGGAGGGGGGTTGTGTGGAGGAGATTGGTATACAAGGAGGGGATCTGTGTGGAGGAGATTGGTATACAAGGAGGAGATCTGTGTGGAGGAGATTGGTATACAAGGAGGGGGCTGTGTGGAGGAGACTGGTATACAAGGAGGGGGGCTGTGTGGAGAAGACTGGTATACAAGGAGGGGGCTGTGTGGAGGAGACTGGTATACAAGGAGGGGGGTTGTGTGGAGGAGATTGGTATACAAGGAGGGGGGCTGTGTGGAGGAGACTGGTATACAAGGAGGGTGGCTGTGTGGTATACAAGGAGGGGGGGGGGCTGTGTGGAGGAGACTGGTATACAAGGAGGGGGGTTGTGTGGAGGAGACTGGTATACAAGGAGGGGGGATCTGTGTGGAGGAGATTGGTATACAAGGAGGGGATCTGTGTGGAGGAGACTGGTATACAAGGAGGGGATCTGTGTGGAGGAGACTGGTATACAAGGAGGAGATCTGTGTGGAGGAGATTGGTATACAAGGAGGAGATCTGTGTGGAGGAGATTGGTATACAAGGAGGGGGGGGGGCTGTGTGGAGGAGACTGGTATACAAGGAGGGGGGTTGTGTGGAGGAGATTGGTATACAAGGAGGGGGGGGCTGTGTGGAGGAGATTGGTATACAAGGAGGAGATCTGTGTGGAGGAGATTGGTATACAAGGAGGGGGGCTGTGTGGAGGAGACTGGTATACAAGGAGGGGATCTGTGTGGAGGAGATTGGTATACAAGGAGGGGGGGGCTGTGTGGAGGAGATTGGTATACAAGGAGGGGGGCTGTGTGGAGAAGATTGGTATACAAGGAGGAGATCTGTGTGGAGGAGATTGGTATACAAGGAGGGGGGATCTGTGTGGAGGAGATTGGTATACAAGGAGGGGGGGGCTGTGTGGAGGAGATTGGTATACAAGGAGGGGGGCTGTGTGGAGAAGATTGGTATACAAGGAGGAGATCTGTGTGGAGGAGATTGGTATACAAGGAGGGGGGCTGTGTGGAGGAGACTGGTATACAAGGAGGGGATCTGTGTGGAGGAGATTGGTATACAAGGAGGGGGGGCTGTGTGGAGGAGATTGGTATACAAGGAGGAGATCTGTGTGGAGGAGATTGGTATACAAGGAGGGGGGGCTGTGTGGAGGAGATTGGTATACAAGGAGGGGGGGCTGTGTGGAGGAGATTGGTATACAAGGAGGGGGGGCTGTGTGGAGGAGATTGGTATACAAGGAGGGGGGGGGGGGGGCTGTGTGGAGGAGATTGGTATACAATGAGGGGGGCTGTGTGGAGGAGATTGGTATACAAGGAGGAGGAGATCTGTGTGGAGGAGATTGGTATACAAGGAGGGGGGCTGTGTGGAGGAGATTGGTATACAAGGAGGGGGGCTGTGTGGAGGAGATTGGTATACAAGGAGGGGGGCTGTGTGGAGGAGATTGGTATACAAGGAGGGGGGGCTGTGTGGAGGAGATTGGTATACAAGGAGGGGATCTGTGTGGAGGAGATTGGTATACAAGGAGGGGGGATCTGTGTGGAGGAGATTGGTATACAAGGAGGGGATCTGTGTGGAGGAGACTGGTATACAAGGAGGGGGCTGTGTGGAGGAGATTGGTATACAAGGAGGGGATCTGTGTGGAGGAGATTGGTATACAAGGAGGGGGGTTGTGTGGAGGAGATTGGTATACAAGGAGGGGGGGCTGTGTGGAGGAGATTGGTATACAAGGAGGGGGGCTGTGTGGAGGAGACTGGTATACAAGGAGGGGATCTGTGTGGAGGAGATTGGTATACAAGGAGGAGATCTGTGTGGAGGAGATTGGTATACAAGGAGGGGGGGGGCTGTGTGGAGGAGATTGGTATACAAGGAGGGGGGCTGTGTGGAGAAGATTGGTATACAAGGAGGGGGGCTGTGTGGAGAAGATTGGTATACAAGGAGGAGATCTGTGTGGAGGAGATTGGTATACAAGGAGGGGGGGCTGTGTGGAGGAGATTGGTATACAAGGAGGGGATCTGTGTGGAGGAGACTGGTATACAAGGAGGGGATCTGTGTGGAGGAGATTGGTATACAAGGAGGGGATCTGTGTGGAGGAGACTGGTATACAAGGAGGGGGGCTGTGTGGAGGAGACTGGTATACAAGGAGGGTGGCTGTGTGGAGGAGATTGGTATACAAGGAGGAGATCTGTGTGGAGGAGATTGGTATACAAGGAGGGGGGATCTGTGTGGAGGAGATTGGTATACAAGGAGGGGATCTGTGTGGAGGAGACTGGTATACAAGGAGGGGATCTGTGTGGAGGAGATTGGTATACAAGGAGGAGATTGGTATACAAGGAGGAGATCTGTGTGGAGGAGACTGGTATACAAGGAGGGGGGCTGTGTGGAGGAGATTGGTATACAAGGAGGAGATCTGTGTGGAGGAGATTGGTATACAAGGAGGGGGGTTGTGTGGAGGAGATTGGTATACAAGGAGGGGGGCTGTGTGGAGGAGATTGGTATACAAGGAGGGGATCTGTGTGGAGGAGATTGGTATACAAGGAGGGGATCTGTGTGGAGGAGATTGGTATACAAGGAGGGGGGCTGTGTGGAGGAGATTGGTATACAAGGAGGGGGAATCTGTGTGGAGGAGACTGGTATACAAGGAGGGGGGGGGATCTGTGTGGAGGAGACTGGTATACAAGGAGGGGATCTGTGTGGAGGAGGTTGTGTGGAGGAGACTGGTATACAAGGAGGAGATCTGTGTGGAGGAGACTGGTATACAAGGAGGGGGGATCTGTGTGGAGGAGATTGGTATACAAGGAGGGGGGATCTGTGTGGAGGAGATTGGTATACAAGGAGGGGGGATCTGTGTGGAGGAGATTGGTATACAAGGAGGAGATCTGTGTGGAGGAGACTGGTATACAAGGAGGAGATCTGTGTGGAGGAGACTGGTATACAAGGAGGGGATCTGTGTGGAGGAGACTGGTATACAAGGAGGAGATCTGTGTGGAGGAGATTGGTATACAAGGAGGGGATCTGTGTGGAGGAGATTGGTATACAAGGAGGGGATCTGTGTGGAGGAGACTGGTATACAAGGAGGGGGGATCTGTGTGGAGGAGATTGGTATACAAGGAGGGGGCTGTGTGGAGGAGATTGGTATACAAGGAGGGGGGATCTGTGTGGAGGAGACTGGTATACAAGGAGGGGATCTGTGTGGAGGAGATTGGTATACAAGGAGGAGATCTGTGTGGAGGAGATTGGTATACAAGGAGGGGATCTGTGTGGAGGAGATTGGTATACAAGGAGGGGGGCTGTGTGGAGGAGATTGGTATACAAGGAGGGGGGGGGCTGTGTGGAGGAGATTGGTATACAAGGAGGAGATCTGTGTGGAGGAGACTGGTATACAAGGAGGAGATCTGTGTGGAGGAGATTGGTATACAAGGAGGGGGGATCTGTGTGGAGGAGATTGGTATACAAGGAGGGGGGCTGTGTGGAGGAGATTGGTATACAAGGAGGGGGATCTGTGTGGAGGAGACTGGTATACAAGGAGGGGATCTGTGTGGAGGAGATTGGTATACAAGGAGGAGATCTGTGTGGAGGAGATTGGTATACAAGGAGGGGATCTGTGTGGAGGAGATTGGTATACAAGGAGGGGGGCTGTGTGGAGGAGATTGGTATACAAGGAGGGGGGGGGCTGTGTGGAGGAGATTGGTATACAAGGAGGGGGGGGGCTGTGTGGAGGAGATTGGTATACAAGGAGGGGATCTGTGTGGAGGAGATTGGTATACAAGGAGGGGGGCTGTGTGGAGGAGATTGGTATACAAGGAGGGGGGGCTGTGTGGAGGAGATTGGTATACAAGGAGGGGGGGCTGTGTGGAGGAGATTGGTATACAAGGAGGGGGGGGGGGGGCTGTGTGGAGGAGATTGGTATACAAGGAGGAGATCTGTGTGGAGGAGATTGGTATACAATGAGGGGGGGCTGTGTGGAGGAGATTGGTATACAAGGAGGAGATCTGTGTGGAGGAGATTGGTGTACACAGAAGGAGGTGCTGGGATGTAAGGACGGGGGCTGTGGAGGGGACTGGGGTACAAAGAAAGGGGGATGCAAGGAAGGGGGGCTGAGGACACGGATGTAAAAGGGGGAAGGTCTGTGATGTAAATTGGGGGACTTGAATGGAAAGAGGGCCCTGTATTGTAAAGGGGTTCTGTATTGTAAAGGGGTTCTGTATTGTAAAGGGGCCCTGTATTGTAAAGGGGTTCTGTATTGTAAAGGGGCCCTGTATTGTAAAGGGGCCCTGTATTGTAAAGGGGTGCTGTATTGCCACTATTTTTCTTCAGGACGGGTCCAGAGACGTGGTGGAGACCACAGCTGAAGAAATAGGTGGAGCCGCAAATAAACTCCACGCCCTGCCACCTCCACCGTATACATGGGCAGGGCAAAGGGGGAGGAGTCAGGGGCAGCAAAATGAGGTTTCGTCTAGAGCAGAGGGGAGAGGAGGAGGACAGGGTGCAGTGTATGTAGGAGAGGAGTACTGGAAGGTTAGGCAGTGTGCTTAGGAGAGGAGGACAGCAGGGAGGGAGTGTGTGCAGGAGAGGAGTACTGGAGGGTTATAATTGGGGTTGGGGGGGGGGGGGAAATGTGAGGATATTTTTAGAACAGACTGACAGATCTAATGATCACCTCCCCCCCCCGAGCTGTCAGTTCTCCTCACTGAATCATTTCCAACTTTCAGTCACTTCTTCAGGTTTCTTCATCCTCTCCTCCTCCTTCATCTAAGTGTAATTACTTTTTGTTGCTACAATTTTTAGTGGAGTATTTCCCCCTTTCCTGTCTGGGTGAGAATGACGCCCCCTGGTGTCGGGGTCTTGTTAGAGATGAACTCCGGAAGTTTTACCCCCCTAACCCGCCTTCCTGACCAGGCCATGTTTAACTATCCAGCACTGCGTTACATTAACTGACAATTCCACACTCATGTAACGTTGTACCCAAATAAAATTTGTATCTTTTTTTCCCACAAATAGAGATTTCTTTTGGTGATATTAGATCACCTCTGCGGTTTTTATTTTTTTGCGCTTTAAAAAAACAGCGACAATTTTTTTTTTACTTCTCTAAAACATATATAAAAAAAAAAAAAAAAAATATATATCTTCATAAAATTTACACCAATATGTATTCTGCTCCATATTTTTGGTAAAAAAAAAAAATAAATAAAAAAAAAAAAAGTGAATACCAATAAGTGTATATTGTTTGGTTTACACTAAAATTATAACATCTACACAGTATGGGGTATATATATATATTTTACTAATGGTGGCAAATCAGCCACTAAGACCCCTTTTACACTGGAGAGGAGTACGGGGGGTCACACATGAGACGGTATGGAGGGGAGAGGAGTACAGGCGGTTAGAGCTGCTCTACTGAAAGAGGAGGAATGAGGGACAGGTGAGTGGAGTAGTACAGATTAGGAATGGAGAGAGGGAGGGAGAGGAGTACTGGAGGGGGGACAGCAGGGAGGGAGTGTGTGCAGGAGAGGAGGACAGTGGGTGCAGGAGAGGAGTACTGGAGGGGAGGACAAAGGGCAGGAGAGGAGGACAGCAGGAGAGGAGTACTGGAGGCGAGGACAGGGTGCATAGGTGAGAAGGAGAGCAGGGAGGGAGTGTGTGTAGGAGAGGAGTACTGGAGGGGAAGACAGGGTGTAGTGTATGTAGGAGAGGAGGACAGCAGGGAGGGAGTGTGTGCAGGAGAGGAGTACTGGAGGCGAGTACAGAGGGCAGTGTGTGTGCAGGAGAGGAGTACTGGAGGCGAGTACAGAGGGCAGTGTGTGTGTAGGAGAGGAGTACTGGAGGGGAGGACAGGGTGTAGTGTATGTAGGAGAGGAGGACAGCAGGGAGGGAGTGTGTGCAGGAGAGGAGTACTGGAGGCGAGTACAGAGGGCAGTGTGTGTGCAGGAGAGGAGTACTGGAGGCGAGTACAGAGGGCAGTGTGTGTGTAGGAGAGGAGTACTGGAGGGGAGGACAGGGTGTAGTGTATGTAGGAGAGGAGGACAGCAGGGAGGGAGTGTGTGCAGGAGAGGAGTACTGGAGGTGAGGACAGTGTGCAGTGTGCATAGGAGAGAAGGAGAGTAGGGAGGGAGTGTGTGTAGGAAAGGAGTACTGGAGGGGAGGACAGGGTGCAGTGTATGTAGGAGAGGAGGACAGGGTGCAGTGTATGTAGGAGAGGAGGACAGGGTGCAGTGTATGTAGGAGAGGAGGACAGGGTGCAGTGTGTGTAGGAGAGGAGTACTGGAGGGTATTATAATTTGGAGGGTGTATGGGAGAGAACTGAGGAGGGTATAAGCAGCGGGTAGTAGGTGTAGGAGAGGAGTGCAGAATGACAGGCTGCAGTATGTGTGGGAAAAGAGTATTTGTGGTTGGGGGGAGGGGGGGGGGGTTTGAAGGGAATATGTATGTAGAATATGAAGAGATCCCATACATAATACTCTCTGCACTCCTCTCCTCTATATTGTCTCCTATGAGGATCGTACAGCTAGTTCTGTACAGACAGTGATCAGTATGATGGAAGGTGATGAGCACAGGAGAGGAGTGCAAGATTAATGTCACACCCCCCCAATCTAGATCCTATGAGATCCACTTTCCCTTAATAATAACCCCCACAATGAACTCTTCTCCATTCCACCTGAACCCATTTTTACCCCCCACTACAATGACACCCCCTATATATCACCGGACCCCCCTATTATCAGTCTCCCTCCCCCACACATCCTCCCTATCACACGTTCTCCGGTGTCTCACCTCGTATTCCCCGGTGTTGTGTATTCCGCCTCCTCCTATCACAGGACCGTCTCTATGTCTCCGATCACTGCGATCCTCTCCATCCATCCTCCTCACTAGTGGACATAGAATGGGGGGGGCGTGTCCTGTATAACCATGCCTTTTAGGGACTTGAGAGGAGGATCGGGACTTAAGAGGAGGATCGGCGCGCTTGATTTTTCCCCTATTTCTGAGAAGAGATCAGACGGCGGTCACGCCTCCCACTGTTGCACTGACTGAAGACTGAGCTCCCCGCACTGCTGGTTCCAGTACAGCTGCTGAAATTAGTGAGGTGAATACAGGTGAGAACTGTCTGCCTAGGTCTCATCTCCCGTGTGACTCCTCTTCCCCCGCCGCTGTTTTTATCCAGAAGGTAGAAAACAAAACCTCGGAGCAGAGAGTTGTCAAACTTTTTAAGTTTAAACTTCTGTGATTGGTTGCTAGGGGCGGTCCTAGCAACCAATGATCTGTCTGTTACATTGAATGTTGGACATCTCCTGCCCTCTGATCCAGCATGCCGCATCCTCTGTCTTCTATCTGCAGGTAAAGAAGGGGGTGTACCGTCATATATGGCGACCCATCACATATGGCGACCCATCACATTTGGCTACCCGCTGGAGTGCGCATGCACGACGCTGATATGTGTTCCAACAGTTTTACAACAAAACACAGTTATAATGTGGCTCCACCCCTAAGTCCAGGTTCAAGCAACGCCATCCAAGTGGACATAGAATTCATATATAATTATGCGAAGCGAGGCCGTGCCCGAAACGTGGCGAGACTGCGAGGGGCCCTGTTGCACTCGGTTTAAGTGTTGTATTTTGTCGTAAAAGTGTTGGAACACGTATGGCGTCGTTGCGCATGCGCACTCCAGCGGGTAGCCAAATGTGATGGAGGGGTGTGGAGGAGATTGGTATACAAGGAGGAGATCTGTGTGGAGGAGACTGGTATACAAGGAGGGGATCTGTGTGGAGGAGATTGGTATACAAGGAGGGGGGGGCTGTGTGGAGGAGATTGGTATACAAGGAGGGGGGCTGTGTGGAGGAGATTGGTATACAAGGAGGGGGGCTGTGTGGAGGAGATTGGTATACAAGGAGGGGGGGGTGTGGAGGAGATTGGTATACAAGGAGGAGATCTGTGTGGAGGAGATTGGTATACAAGGAGGAGATCTGTGTGGAGGAGATTGGTATACAAGGAGGGGGGGGGGCTGTGTGGAGGAGATTGGTATACAAGGAGGGGGGGGGGCTGTGTGGAGGAGATTGTATACAAGGAGGAGATCTGTGTGGAGGAGACTGGTATACAAGGAGGAGATCTGTGTGGAGGAGACTGGTATACAAGGAGGGGATCTGTGTGGAGGAGATTGGTATACAAGGAGGGGATCTGTGTGGAGGAGATTGGTATACAAGGAGGGGATCTGTGTGGAGGAGACTGGTATACAAGGAGGGGATCTGTGTGGAGGAGACTGGTATACAAGGAGGAGATCTGTGTGGAGGAGATTGGTATACAAGGAGGGGGCTGTGTGGAGGAGATTGGTATACAAGGAGGAGATCTGTGTGGAGGAGATTGGTATACAAGGAGGGGATCTGTGTGGAGGAGATTGGTATACAAGGAGGGGGCTGAGTGGAGGAGATTGGTATACAAGGAGGAGATCTGTGTGGAGGAGATTGGTATACAAGGAGGGGGATCTGTGTGGAGGAGATTGGTATACAAGGAGGAGATCTGTGTGGAGGAGATTGGTATACAAGGAGGGGGCTGTGTGGAGGAGATTGGTATACAAGGAGGAGATCTGTGTGGAGGAGATTGGTATACAAGGAGGGGGATCTGTGTGGAGGAGATTGGTATACAAGGAGGAGATCTGTGTGGAGGAGATTGGTATACAAGGAGGAGATCTGTGTGGAGGAGATTGGTATACAAGGAGGGGATCTGTGTGGAGAAGACTGGTATACAAGGAGGGGGGATCTGTGTGGAGGAGATTGGTATACAAGGAGGGGATTTGTGTGGAGGAGATTGGTATACAAGGAGGGGGATCTGTGTGGAGGAGATTGGTATACAAGGAGGAGATCTGTGTGGAGGAGATTGGTATACGAGGAGATCTGTGTGGAGGAGATTGGTATACAAGGAGGAGATCTGTGTGGAGGAGATTGGTATACAAGGAGGAGATCTGTGTGGAGGAGATTGGTATACAAGGAGGAGATCTGTGTGGAGGAGATTGGTGTACACAGAAGGAGGTGCTGGGATGTAAGGACGGGGGCTGTGGAGGGGACTGGGGTACAAAGAAAGGGGGATGCAAGGAAGGGGGGCTGAGGACACTGATGTAAAGGGGGAAGGTCTGTGATGTAAATTGGGGGACTTGAATGGAAAGAGGGCCCTGTATTGTAAAGGGGTTCTGTATTGTAAAGGGGCGCTGTATTGTAAAGGGGCGCTGTATTGTAAAGGGGCCCTGTATTGTAAAGGGGTTCTGTATTGTAAAGGGGCCCTGTATTGTAAAGGGGTTCTGTATTGTAAAGGGGCCCTGTATTGTAAAGGGCCCCTGTATTGTAAAGGGCCCCTGTATTGTAAAGGGGCCCTGTATTGTAAAGGGGTTCTGTATTGTAAAGGGGTTCTGTATTGTAAAGGGGCCCTGTATTGTAAAGGGGCCCTGTATTGCCACTATTTTTCTTCAGGACGGGTCCAGAGACGTGGTGGAGACCACAGCTGAAGAAATAGGTGGAGCCGCAAATAAACTCCACGCCCTGCCACCTCCACCGTATACATGGGCAGGGCAAAGGGGGAGGAGTCAGGGGCAGCAAAATGAGGTTTCGTCTAGAGCAGAGGGGAGAGGAGGACAGGGTGCAGTGTATGTAGGAGAGGAGTACTGGAAGGTTAGGCAGTGTGCTTAGGAGAGGAGGACAGCAGGGAGGGAGTGTGTGCAGGAGAGGAGTACTGGAGGGTTATAATTAGGGTTGGGGGGGGGGGGGGAGAATGTGAGGATATTTTTAGAACAGACTGACAGATCTAATGATCACCTCCCCCCCCCGAGCTGTCAGTTCTCCTCACTGAATCATTTCCAACTTTCAGTCACTTCTTCAGGTTTCTTCATCCTCTCCTCCTCCTTCATCTAAGTGTAATTACTTTTTGTTGCTACAATTTTTAGTGGAGTATTTCCCCCTTTCCTGTCTGGGTGAGAATGACGCCCCCTGGTGTCGGGGTCTTGTTAAAGCTGAACTCTGGAAGTTTTACCCCCCTAACCCGCCTTCCTGACCAGGCCAATTGACAATTCCACACTCATGTAACGTTGTACCCAAATAAAATTTGTATCTTTTTTTCCCACAAATAGAGATTTCTTTTGGTGTTATTTGATCATCTCTGCGGTTTTATTTTTTTGCGCTTTAAAAAAAACGACAATTTTTTTTACTTTGTGCTCTAAAACACATCCAATAGAAAAAAAAAGTGAATACCAATAAGTGTATATTGTTTGGTTTACACTAAAATTATAACATCTACACAGTATGGGGTATTTTTATATAATTTTTTTTACTAATGGTGCAAATCAGCCACTAAGACCCCTTTCACACTGGGGAGGAGTACGGGGGGTCACACATGGGACAGTATGGAGGGGAGAGGAGTACAGGGGGGTCACACATGGGACAGTATGGAGGGGAGAGGAGTACAGGGGGTCACACATGGGGCGGTATGGAGGGGAGAGGAGTACAGGGGGTTAGAGCTGCTCTACTGAGAGAGGAGGAAGGAGTGACAGGTGAGTGGAGGAGTACAGATTTGGAAAGGAGAGAGAGAGGGAGGGAGGGAGGGAGAGGAGTACTGGAGGGGAGGACAGAGGGCAGTGTGCGTAGGAGAGGAGGACAGCAGGGGGGAAGTGTGCAGGAGAGGAGTACTGGAGATGAGGACAGAGGGCAGTGTGTGCAGGAGAGGAGTACTGGAGAGGAGGACAGCAGGGAGGGAGTGTGTGTAGGAGAGGAGTACTGGAGGGTATTATAATTTGGAGGGTGTATGGGAGAGAACTGAGGAGGGTATAAGCAGCGGGTAGTATGTGTAGGAGAGGAGTGCAGAATGACAGACTGCAGTATGTGTGGGAAAAGAGTATTTGTGGTTGGGGGGGTGAAGGTAATATGTATGTAGAATATGAAGAGATCCCATACATAATACTCTCTGCACTCCTCTCCTCTATATTGTCTCCTATGAGGATCATACAGCTAGTTCTAGATACAGACAGTGATCAGTATGATTGAAGGTGATGAGCACAGGAGAGGAGTGCAAGATCATGAATGGGGCAGTACATAGAGAACAATCACCCCTCCCCCCATACTGGGATGACCCCCAATATCACCCCCCCCCCCCCTAATCTAGATCCTATGAGATCCACTTTCCCTTAATAACCCCCCACAATGAACTCTTCTCCATTCCACCTGAACCCATTTTTACCCCCCACTACAATGACACCCCCTATATATCACCGGACCCCCCTATTATCAGTCTCCCTCCCCCGTATTCCCCGGTGTTGTGTATTCCTCCTCCTATCACAGGACCGTCTCTATGTCTCCGATCACTACGATCCTCTCCGTCCTCCTCACTTTTATATGTGACCACAAGGGGGCGTGTCCTGTATAACCCCGCCTCTGTTGCAGCTTGGCAGGAGGACAATTTCCTACCAGCCTATCATAATTTACAGACACTCGCTGATGATTTTTTTTTTCTCTAAGGAAGTCAGACAAATGTCACACCCGATGTTGCATTGAGTACAGACTGAGCTCCTTGTACTGCTAGATCCAGTACCGCTGCTGGAATGAATGAATGAATGGGGGGGGGGAGTTCAGATGAAAACTGTCTGCCTAGGTCTCTTCTCTCCTCCCATGTGACTTCTCCTTTCCCCGCCGCTGTTTTTATCCAGAAGGCAGAAAACAGAACATCCGAGCAGAGAGTTGTCAAATGATTTTACTTTTAGAAGGAAGTTGATTCAAAGTCATGTGACCCTGTTCTGCCGAGAAAGTTCCCCCCGGCGGATAAGGACCCCCCTGTACTGCGCAGGCGCAGCGCTTGTGCAATACGAGCCACCGAAAATAGCCGAAGCTGAACACCTGTAAGTCAGCTGTACATGGCGCCTGTAACAGGCCCCCGCGCGGCCTCGCTTCGCTCGCCACGCTTCGGGCGCGGCCTCGCTTCGCTCGCCACGCTTCGGGCGCGGCCTCGCTTCGCTCGCCACGCTTCGGGCGCGGCCTCGCTTCGCTCGCCACGCTTCGGGCGCGGCCTCGCTCGCCACGCTTCGGGCGCGGCCTCGCTCGCCACGCTTCGGGCGCGGCCTCGCTCGCCACGCTTCGGGCGCGGCCTCGCTCGCCACGCTTCGGGCGCGGCCTCGCTCGCCACGCTTCGGGCGCGGCCTCGCTCGCCACGCTTCGGGCGCGGCCTCGCTTCGCTTCGGGCGCGGCCTCGCTCGCCACGCTTCGGGCACGGCCTCGCTCGCCACGCTTCGGGCACGGCCTCGCTCGCCACGCTTCGGGCACGGCCTCGCTCGCCACGCTTCGGGCACGGCCTCGCTCGCCACGCTTCGGGCACGGCCTCGCCTCGCTCGCCACGCTTCGGGCACGGCCTCGCTCGCCACGCTTCGGGCACGGCCTCGCCTCGCTCGCCACGCTTCGGGCACGGCCTCGCTCGCCACGCTTCGGGCACGGCCTCGCCTCGCTCGCCACGCTTCGGGCACGGCCTCGCCTCGCTCGCCACGCTTCGGGCACGGCCTCGCCTCGCTCGCCACGCTTCGGGCACGGCCTCGCCTCGCTCGCCACGCTTCGGGCACGGCCTCGCCTCGCTCGCCACGCTTCGGGCACGGCCTCGCCCGCCACGCTTCGGGCACGGCCTCGCCCGCCACGCTTCGGGCACGGCCTCGCCCGCCACGCTTCGGGCACGGCCTCGCTTCGCTCGCCACGCTTCGGGCACGGCCTCGCTTCGCTCGCCACGCTTCGGGCACGGCCTCGCTTCGCTCGCCACGCTTCGGGCACGGCCTCGCTCGCCACGCTTCGGGCACGGCCTCGCTCGCCACGCTTCGGGCACGGCCTCGCCCGCCACGCTTCGGGCACGGCCTCGCCCGCCACGCTTCGGGCACGGCCTCGCTTCGCTCGCCACGCTTCGGGCACGGCCTCGCTTCGCTCGCCACGCTTCGGGCACGGCCTCGCTTCGCTCGCCACGCTTCGGGCACGGCCTCGCTCGCCACGCTTCGGGCACGGCCTCGCTCGCCACGCTTCGGGCACGGCTTCGCTCGCCACGCTTCGGGCACGGCCTCGCTCGCCACGCTTCGGGCACGGCCTCGCTCGCCACGCTTCGGGCACGGCCTCGCTCGCCACGCTTCGGGCACGGCCTCGCTCGCCACGCTTCGGGCACGGCCTCGCTCGCCACGCTTCGGGCACGGCCTCGCTCGCCACGCTTCGGGCACGGCCTCGCTCGCCACGCTTCGGGCACGGCCTCGCTCGCCACGCTTCGGGCACGGCCTCGCTCGCCACGCTTCGGGCACGGCCTCGCTCGCCACGCTTCGGGCACGGCTTCGCTTCGCTCGCCACGCTTCGGGCACGGCCTCTCTTCGGGCACGGCCTCGCTTGGCATATTTTTATACTAACTCTATGTCCACTTGGATGATGGGGCTTGAACCTGGACTCAGGGCAGAATGTAGCGCGCAGGCGCAGTGTAGAGCTGACGATCAGCTGTTCAACTTCGGAGACTTTCGGCGGCTCTGTAGTCGTTCGTACTGCACAAGCGCAGCGCATGCGTAGTACAGGAACTTTCTCGGCAAGACACCGGCACTGGATTGTGCAAAATAAAGGCTGGTAAGTGTACTGGGAAGTCTTCGTTTGTGATGCCGTCATTGTAAAGTCTGAAAGAACCAAACGCACTGCTAAAGAAGATACGAAAAAAGAAAAAATGGCTGGACTGCCGGCTCTTATATCTGAATGGCTGGAAGACAGCAGTTTATGGAGTGTTTTCTTCCTTATACTTGGAGGTCTTTTACAGTTGTGTGAAAAAATGAAGTGAGCGATCTGATAGCTGTCATGCTTTGGGTAAAGGAAGGAGGATCCCGGCAGAGACTTCCCACTGCTTTGAGAGATATATAGTCAAAGATTATCTGGTAAGAGTTTCATTCAATAGGTGGTTTTCCTGCACCCCCCCCCCCCTCCCCCTCTATCTGTGCATGTGTGATGTTGGCTTTCTTCTGGTGACAGCAATTCTTCATTTCAAATGTTCTTTATATAAATGATCTCAAAGGACTCGCTGTTTCTCCACAACAAATAATGACACAATCTTGTGTTTTTATCATTCTTTACGGATTTATATTTATACATATTGGTGTACGGACTTCATAGAACGGACATATATGGAACAGATTGCTCATGTCATGTGATTAATCATATTCATAAGCGCTGCCCATTGAATGCCTATAATAAGGCTTACCTGTAGCTATGCATACAGTACTAGCTCATTATGCCTTTGTCTTGCAGGTGTTAGTTTTTTTTTTTTTTTCAAAGTGGGTTTACAACCACTTTAAAGAGGAAGGTAAACGCTGGTATTCTTTTTATGACCTACAAAGTAAAGGCATAATGTGCTAGTATGCATGGCATACTAGCACATTGTTAATCTTGCCTGCAAACAAAGCCCTCGTCGCCCCCACTGGAGGCTGCATCCACCTTTACCTGCCTTCCTTCCAGGGATGCGGACTCCAGCTGTGTGATTGGCCAGAGCCACGTGACATCACACCCATGCATGCGCGGGAGCCGCCGGTCACAGCACACAGCTCTGAAGAAACGGCAAGGGGCGCCCATTCCTTCAGAGAGCATGCACCAATGACATTATCAGCGCAGTATACAGTAAATATCTCCTAAACGGTGCACATTTAGGAGATAGTTACAGTACCGAGAGGTAAGTCTCATTCTAGGCACAAACAGAGGGAATTTTACTTCTTCATTAACCACTTAACAACCAGCCGCCATCGTTATACATCGGTACTTTGACGTGCAATACACATAGCTGCCAAAACAACAGTATTTTTTTAAACAGCAGGCACTCAGCTTTCAGATATAAGTGGTCTCCGCAGCGGATTCGCCGCAAGATCACTTTTTTCAGCAGCGGGAGAGGTGCCCCCCTTCCGCCGCGTTACGGTCATATTAGTCAGACTATCGGATCCTTTCCCCTATGAGACTGGATGACAAGTGAGGGGAAGATGGTCCTCTCTCAGCTCCATATCATTGGATTACGGAACCGACATCAAACATCACTTCCACCCAATGTTCTTAAAAAGGGGATTTTTTTTTAAATTGCATTTTAGTGTAAATTTAAGAGGCCCTGTCATGCTTTTATTCTATTACAAGGGATGTTTACATTCCTTATAATAGAAATAAAAGCGACCCAAAATGTTATTTTTTTTTTTAAAAGGACAGTGTAAAAATTAAAAAAAAAAAAAATCGTATATTTTTTACTTTTTAAGCGCCCCGTCCCACCAAGCTCGCACACAGAAGCGAACGCATATGAAAACGATCTTCAAACAACATGTGAGGTATCGCCGCGATCATTAAAGAGAGCAATAATTCTAGCCCTAGACCTCCTCTAACTAAAAACTGGTAACCTGTAGAAATTTTTAAGCGTCACCAATGGAGATTTTAAGTGCCAAAGTTTGTTGTCACTCCACGAGCGGGCGCAATTTTGAAGCGTGACCTGTTTGCTATCGGTTTACTCGGCGTAACGTTATCCTTCACAATATAGAAAATTGGGACAATTTTACTGTTGTCTTATTTAATTCAAAAAAGTGTATATTCTTTCCAAAAAAACTTTGCTTGTAACACCGCTTCACAAATACGGTGTGACAAAGTATTTCAATGACCGCCATTTTATTCTCCAGGGTGTCTGAAAATATATATATATATATATATATATATATATATATATATATATATATATATATATATATATATATATATATATATATATATATATATATATATATGTTTGGGGGTTCTAAGTAATTTTCTGGCAAAAAAAAATTTAACTTGTAAACAACAAATCTCAAAAAGAGGCTCGGTCCAGAAATCGTTAAATGAATGGTCATAAATTAACTTGACATCATCTGAACATACAGAGTGCTGGGGGCTGCTCATATAGATCTTGTATATTTACAGCTTATAACAGGAGGAGGTTCTCTGAGTAGTACTTTTGTATTATGTATTGTTGTATATATTAGATAAGCACAATAGTTAGTCATGTTTACAATATAAAAAAAAAAAAAAAAAAAAAAAAAAACTATCTGAGCCCATCTCAGCCCCCTACTCCCCCCCAAACCACTTCATACATCCAGCTGACGGACATCACTCGGACCCTTATCTTCCCAACATCACTCCCTGGTCACCCCGCAGACTGCAACTAAAAGAAATTGGGGGGCCCAGGCCTAAAGCTGTGTGAGGGGCCCCAAAATTTCTGATGGCTGCCCTGCTGATGAGATGGCACTAATATGCTGCACTGATGGGAACTTAACGGTGGCACTGATAAGCACTGATAGGCGGCACTGGTGGACACTTAAAAGGAAAAACTGACTGGCGTCACTAATGGGCACTGATTGAAATCAATGATGGGCACTGCTGGGGCTTTACTGTAATCAGGGCACTAATGATCAGTGTCCTGATTACCTGTCCTGGTCTCCCCTGCGAGGAGATGCTGCTGATCGGCTCTCCTCACCACACAATCTGTCAGTGTGAGGCGAGGAGAGATTATAAACGGCACTTCCCCTTTTCCATGTGACCGGCTGTGATTGGACACAGCCGATCACATGGTTGAAGAGCCGCCTCATCAGCTCTTTACCGAGATCAGGGGTCGTGCCGTGTCCTAGGGACATGTAGCGGCCCGGTCGCAGCGCTGCGTGCCCCCGTGGGAGCGGCCATTCTAGGGCACCATCATATGATGTCTTCCCAGAACAAGAGGCGCACCGCTCCTCTGTCATTTGACGCTGGGCGGGCAGCAAGTAGTTAAAGCCGAACTAAGCTTTATCTGATCACCACAAACTGAAGAGACTATTTCATTTATTTTTAATAGTCACTGCCAACTCTCCCCTTCATCTATGTCTCCATGCTTTTTTTTTTGTTGAGAAATAACTTTGAAGAACTCTCCACTAGCATTTCTGGCTGCGGTCACCTTGGGTAAGGGTAATAATTCATGTAATATTTACTTACTGGATTCACCTGTCCTTAGCTCAGGCACGCAGGAAGGCGTGCTTAGGTGACAAAGTCCCTTCTCCCGATAAAATAAAGAAAGAAATGCCCATGAAGACTCGTGGGATGTATGACATCATTTTGGCTTAGGCAAGATCCCAGGAGGTAACTAAGGAAATGTTAAAGGTCAACACAAGTAAATATAATACAGTAATACCTTGGATCATGAGCATAATTTAGTTCCAGAAGCATGCTTGTAATCCAAAGCAATCGTATATCAAAGCAAATTTCGCCATAGGAATAAATGGAAACTCAGATAATGCGTTCCAGTGCCACTGCTGGTGTATGCAGTACCGCATGTGGCCAGAGGTGCGGGGGCGCTGGAGACACCCGGAAACACTGAGACTACTTGAAGACGAGCATCACCGACGCCCCCACACCTCTGTCCACATGCGGTACTGCACACCCCAGAGGCTTGTAAATCGTGTCGGGATTTAAAAAAAAAAAATAAATTTGTATTGCAAAACGCTTGTAAACCACGTTATTCGCAATCCGAGGTATTACTGTTCACCTTCCTATCTATTTACTAAGACCAGAGCATAAGGATTAGTCCTAGTTAATGACTGAGTGAGTTTAGATTTGCGTTCATTTTAGAGCTTTTTTCGTCTGTCCTTTTTGGAGAATATTGTTTATTGCCTGGGTGAGAATGATGCCCCCTGGTGTCGGGGTCTTGTTAAAGCTGAACTTGGGACTTCCTGAAAAATCTACCCCTTAAGTGGTCCACCCCCCTGCACTGCAAGGGTTAAATGCTTTTTAAAGTCAAATTCTATCTTGATGATAACTGTCTAAGAATGTTCCTATCCTGTTTCTAGAGTTAGTGAGCAGCAGCTGCAGGGGAGAGGAGGGAGGGCTCAACAGCGGCTGGGAATTCTGGGAGCTGTGATGTCACCCATAAGTTCCCATGTCCCAGCCATTGTTGGTGCTCTGTCCTCTCCCCTGCAGCAGCCACTGCTGACTCACATCACCCCCCCCCCCTTCTATTATCATAGTACATGTATAGAAGGGGGGATAATCATACCCAGTATATGTAAGAAAGGAGTGTGAAAGTGTAAGAAAGTGAGCAGTGTGTATAGGAGAGGAGGACTGGAGGTAGAGGAGAGAAGTGTAGCAGGTATAACAGGGGGCAGTATGTACAGAATTAGAAAGGGGATGTGTGAAGGAGAGGAAATGTTTTTTGGGGGGGGTGAAGATAATTTGTAATATCTTATCATATACAGATAGTTCTAGATACAGACAGTGATCAGTATGATGGAAGGTGATGAGAACAGGAGAGGAGTGCAAGATCAACCATGGGGTATTACATAGAGAGGAAAGGAGTACAAGTCCCCCCCCCCCATAGTGCCCCCCAATTATAAGCCATGCTGCCTGTTCAGTCTGCAATCACCTCCCCTCCCCCCCCTATACTGGGCTGACCCCCCAATATCACCTCCATTCCACCCCCCTAATAATAATACCCCCCTGAGAACTCTCTCCATTCCACCCCCCATCACCCTGTTATCCGGTGTCTTACCCCGTATTCCCCGGTGCTGTGTATTCCTCCTCCGCCGTCTATCACAGGACCGCTCTACACACATCTGGAGGAACCACTCAGCTCCCAGACTTCTATGCTAGTCTGCGTCCCCGTACCCTTATATACCAGCCTCCATGCTGTGTCCCCGCCCTCTCCCTGTGTCCCCGCCCTCGTCCTCTCCCTTTGGCCTCCCTCTGCCACTGTGGGGGCGTGTTCATCTCCTCGATAACCACACGGGAAGGGAGTGGGGCGGGGCAAGTAGTGAGGGAGGGGAGGGGGGGGAAGGCTGATATCTGTTAACCGAAAGCAAAACTTTGCACAGCTGTGTAGTGAGAGGGGGGCGGAGCTGTAGTGAGAGGGGGGCGGAGCTGTAGTGAGAGGGGGGCGGAGCTGTAGTGAGAGGGGGGCGGAGCTCTCCTGCTGAGTACACAGTGAGAGTGACAGATCTCTCCCCTCCAGCACACAGCCCTATATATCTATATATCACCCCCGATCTCTCTGTACTGATAATGTGTTTATATGGGGAGTTCACACTTCTGATTGTCCGGACTCACATGACTGACACAGGGATAAAGTGGTTGTAAACTCTTACAGACCACTTTATACTACAGGAAAGGCTATAATAAGACTGCATACTAGCTCATTATGCCTTTCTCTTGCAGGTTTTAGTTTATTTATTTATTTTTTTTCAAAGTGGGTTTACAACCACTTTAAAGAGGAAGTTAAATGCAGGATTTATTTTTCTGACCTGCAAAGTAAAGGCATAATGTGCTAGTATGCTTGGCATATGCTTGGCATACTAGCACATTGTTAAACCTACCTGCAAACAAAGCTCTCATCCCCCCTGCTGGAGGCCACATGCACCTTCGCCTTCCTTCCAGGGCTGCGTACTCCGGCTGTGTGATTGGCCGGAGCGGCGTGACATCACTCCCATGCATGTGCGGGAGCCGCCGGTCACAGCACACGGCTCTGAAGAAACGGCACAGGCGCCCGTTCCTTCAGAGCGCATACACCAATGACATCATCAGCGCAGTATACAGTAAATATCTCCTAAACGGCGCACATTTAGGAGATAGTTACAGTACCGAGAGGTAAGTCTCATTCTAGGCATCATTACTTCTTCATTAACCACTTAATGACCAGCCGCCATCGTTATACATCGGTACTTTGACATGCAATACCGTTGTTATGGCAGCACCTAGCTGCCATAACAATGGTATTTTCTTAAACGGCAGGCGATCGGCTTTCAGATATAAGTGGTCTCCATAGCGGATTCGCCGCAAGATCACTTTTTTCGGCGGTGGGAGAGGTGCCCCCTTTTCCACCGTGTTCCTGTCATCTCGGTCAGACTATCAGATCCTTTCCCCTGGGAGACTGGATGACAAGTGAGGGGAAGATGGTCCTCTCTCGGCTCCATATCATTGGATTACAGAACCGACATCAAACATCACTTCCACCCAATGTTCTTAAAAAGGGGAATTTTTTTTAAATTGCATTTTAGTATAAATATGAGATCTGAAGTCTTTTTGATCCCCAGATCTCATATTTAAGAGGCCCTGTCATGCTTTTATTCATTACATGGGATGTTTACATTCCTTATAATAGGAATAAAAGTGACTCAAAATGTTTGTTTTTTTTTTAAAAGGACAGTGTAAAAATGTAAAAAAAATCTTATTTATTTGACTTTTTAAACGCCCCGTCCCGCTGAGCTCGCACACAGAAGCGAACACATACGTATGTAGCGCCCACATATGAAAACGGTGTTCAAACTACATGTGAGGTATCGGCGCGATCGTTAAAGAGAGCAATAATTCTAGCACTAGACCTCCTCTAACTAAAATCTGGTAACCTGTAGAAATTTTTAAGCATCACCAATGGAGATTTTAAGTGCCAAAGTTTGTTGTCACTCCACGAGGGGGCGCAATTTTGAAGCGTGACACGTTTGGTATCAATCTACTCAGCGTAACATCATCTTTCACAATATAGAAAATTGGGACAATTTTACTGTTGTCTTATTTAATTCAAAAAAGCGCTTCGCAAATACGGTGTGACAAAGTATTGCAATGACCGCCATTTTATTCTCTAGGGTGTGGGGGGGGGGAATTATATATATATATATATATATATAAATATAAATATATATATATATATATATATATATATATATATATATATATATATATATATATATATATATATATATATATATATATATATATATATATATATATATATAAATGTTTGGGGGTTCTAAGTAATTTTCTGCCAAAAAATTTTTTTTAACTTGTAAACAACAAATCTCAAAAAGAGGCTTGGTCCAGAAATGGTTAAATGAATGGTCATAAATTAACTTTACTTCATCTGGACATACACAGAGTGCTGGGGGCTGCTCATATAGATCTTGTATATTTACAGTTTATAACCAGAGGAGGTTCTCTGAGTAGTACTTTTGTATTATGTATTGTTGTATATATTAGATAAGCACAATAGTTAGTTTTTTTTTATATTGTAAACATGACTATCTGACCCCATCTCAGTCCCCCTACACTCCCCCAGCTTACATCACCCCCCCCCCCCCAGACCACTTCATACATCCAGCTGATGGACATCACTCGGACCCTTATCTTCCCAACATCACTCCCTGGTCACCCCGCAGACTGCAACTAAAAGAAATTGGGGGGCCCAGGCCTAAAGCTGTGTAAGGGGCCCCAAAATTTCTGATGGCTGCCCTGCTGATGAGGCGGCACTTATGGGAACTGATGGGCATTGATGAGATGGCACTAATATGCTGCACTGATGGGAACTTAACGGTGGCACTGATAAGCACTGATAGGCGGCACTGGTGGGCACTGAAAGGAAAAACTGATTGGAGTCACTGATGGGCACTGCTGGGGCTTTACTGTAATCAGGGCACTAATGATCAGTGCCCTGATTACCTGTCCTGGTCTCCCCTGCGAGGAGATGCTGCTGATCGGCTCTCCTCACCACACACTCTGTCAGTGTGAGGTGAGGAGAGCGGATAAACGGCACTTCCCCTTTTCCATGTGACCGGCTGTGATTGGACACAGCCGATCACATGGTTGAAGAGCCGCCTCATCTGCTCTTTACCGAGAATGGGGTCGTGCCATGTCCTAGGGACACGTAGCGGCCGCGATCACTGCGTTGCACGCCCCCCACAGGAGCGGCCGTTCTAGGGCACCATCATATGATGTCTTCCCAGAAAGAGAGGCGCACCACTCTGTCATTTAAAGCTGGGCGGGCAGCAAGAAGTTAAAGCATAACTAAGCTTTATCTGACCACCACAAACTGAAGAGACTATTTCATTTATTTTTAATAGTCACAGCCAACTCTCCCCTTCATCTATGTCTCCATGCTTTATTTTGCTGAGAAATAACTTTGAAAAAGTCCCCACTAGCATTTCTGGCTGTGGTCACCTAGATTAAGGGTAATAATTCATGTAATATGTACTTACTGGAATTCACCTGTCCTTAGCTCAGGCATGCAGGAGGGCGTGCTTAGGTGAGAAAGTCCCTCCTCCCGATATATAATAAAGAAAGAAATGCCCATGAAGACTCCTGAGATGTATGACATCATTTTGGCTTAGGCCAGAATCCAGGAGGTAACTAAGGAAATGTTAAAGGTCAACACAAGTAAATATAATACAGTAATACCTTGGATCATGAGCATAATTTAATTCCAGAAGCATGCTTGTAATCCAAAGCAATCGTATATCAAAGCGAGTTTCGCCATAGGAATAAATGGAAACTCAGATAATGCGTTCCAGTGCCACTGCTGGTGTATGCAATACCGCATGTGGCCAGAGGTGGAGACACTCAGAAACACTCAGACTACTCAAAGCGTCACCGGCGCCCCCACACCTCTGTCCACATGCGGTACTGCACACCCCAGAGGCTTATAAATCGTGTCGGGATTTAAAAAAAAAAAAAAAACAACTCGTATTGCAAAACACTTGTAAACCACGTTATTCGCAATCCGAGGTATTACTGTTTACCTTCCTATCTATTTACTAAGACCAGAGCATAAGGATTAGTCGTAGTTAATGACTGAGTGAGTTTGGTTTTCACTTTCATTTTAGAGCTTTTTTCGTCTGTCCTTTTTGGAGAATATTGTTTATTGACTGACACAGCTCAGCCCCATCTATGTCTGAGAGTACAGGAAGATGGCGGATGTTGGGATCCACCACCATTTCTACTCGGAGGTAAGTCTTCCCCCCCCCCCCCGTGTGATCTGTGAGCGGTCATAGCCGAGGTGTTGCATGCTGGTCTATGTACAGGTGGGGGGGGGGGGTAACTATTTTTAGTGGAGTACATTCAGCATTTCCACCTTTCTTGCCTGGGTGAGATTGATGCCCCCTGGTGTCGGGGTCTTGTTAACCGCTTCCCGACCGACGCACGACAATGTACGTCGGCAGAATGGCACGGCTGGGCAAATAGGTACGTCCATTTGAATTTCCCGCAGTGTCATTGCGTGCGCGCCGGCCGGGAGCTCCGTGAGTCGGGTCGCGGGTCCCGCGGACTCGATCGCCATGGGGATACCCGCAATCGTCTCACGGAGAGCATGAATGGGGAGATGCTGATGTAAACAGCATCTCCCCGTTCTGCCTAGTCACAGTGTCACTGATCTCTGCTCCCTGTCATTGGAGCAGAGATCAGTGTGCTGACACACACAGCCCCTCCCCCCCACAGTTAGAAACACCTCCCTAATACTGATTTAACCCCTCCCCGCCCCCTAGTGGTTAACCCCTTCACTGCCATTTACACAGGAATCAGTGCATTTTTATAGCACTGATTGCTGTATAAATGACAATGGTCCCAAAAATGTGTCAAAAATGTCCGACGTGTCCGCCATAATGTCACAGTCCCAATAAAAATAAAATTGCTGATCACCGCCATTACTAGTAAAAAAAAAAATTATTAATAAAAATGCCATAAAACTATCCCCTATTTTGTAGATGCTATAACTTTTGCGCAAACCAATCAATAAACGCTTATTGCGATTTTTTTTTTTTTTACCAAAAATATGTAGAAGAATATGTATCGGGCTAAACTGAGGAAAAAAAATGTTTTTTTATATATTTTTGGGGGATATTTATTAAAGTAAAAAATAATGCGTTTTTTTTTCAAAATTGTTGCTCTTATTTTGTTTATAGCGCAAAAACTAAAAATGGCAGAGGTGATCAAATACCACCAAAAGAAAGCTCTATTTGTGGGGAAAAAAGGACATCAATTTTGTTTGAGAGCCACGTCGCACGACCGCGCAATTGTCAGTTAAAGCGACGCAGTGCCGAATCGCAAAAAGTGCTCTGGTCAGGAAGGGGAGTAAATTCTTCCGGGGCTGAAGCAGCTAAGTGGTCCACCCCCCTGCACTGCAAGGGTTAAATGCTCTTTAAAGTCAAATTCTATCTTAATAACTGTCTGTTCCTTCCCCCTCCCCCTATCCTGTTTCTAGAGTTAGTGAGTGGCGGCTGCAGGGGAGAGGAGGGGGGGCTCAGCTGCAGGGGAGAGGAGGGAGCGCTCAAGAGCGGCTGGGAATTCTGGGAGCTGTGATGTCACCCATAAGTTCCCATGTCCCATACATTGTTGGTGCTTTGTCCTCTCCCCTGCAGCAGCCACTGCTGACTCACACAGGGGAGGCGGACCTGCTGATCATGTGACCGGAGCGGATTATAAATAGGGAAGTGCACAGATCTTTCTTACTCAGGATTGCCAGGATTGTTAGCAGGAGGGGAGGGGGGACATTTTTAAACATAGTGTAATGCAGGAATTCTATTTTAAATCTCGGTGGACAGGAATAAGGAGGAAGAGCAGTGGAATGATTACTGCCCTATGAAAAGCAATCTGTGGATCATTTATTTAAATCAAGAATGCCCTGCAGAGATGGATGCAACTTTTGGACAAAAGAAAAATCCAAATCACATAACTGCGATATTAATGTGCATCTTGGAGTTTGAAGTTTACCATTGAATGCTGAACATTGGGTGGGCCGTCATACTAAAGGGAGGGGGGGGGGCTCTGTCAGTGAGATGTCAGCATTGAATTAGGGAGTTTAATTTCAGTTGTTGTTGGGGGGGTCACCTATCACTTCATATATTTTTTTATTACATTCAATGTATAGATACCTTATTTCCCAGTGTCATTTGACCAGTCCAGAGCAGTGGCAGCCGGTGGTAATTATTTTTGTGGATGCGGCAAACAGTACTAGACCATCGGTCGGTGTGGGGGGGGGTCTGGTGAATCTACCCCATCTATGCAGTGCTTCTCCTGGGCTCTGGCGGCAGCGACAGCTTTCCCTTCCTCTGCTCTCCATGGGCATCAGCGGCTTCCGTTTCCTCCCTCCTCCTCGGTGGCCAATTGGGGGTCTTCTCTTTTTGGCCAATCAGAAAACGGGTCTTGGACCTGCTTCTGATTGACCGGATTAAGGATCAGTGTTACAACAGTGAATGATTATAACACCTGGGTGGGCTCATGGCACAATGCTCTAAGCCCACCCTATTTTTAAGCCTATTAGAGCCTATGGCTCTAATTAGGTGCTTCAAAAAAACACCCCCGCCGCTGTAATTCAGGCGCCGGCATCCTAAAAGAGGGCCGGAGGCATGAATAGGGGGTGGCCACCACGGCTATGCATGAATCTATCCATATGGGGGGTGGGGAGGATAGAGGAGGCTGTGCCCGGATGCACCTAATGGACAGGTCCCCACTGGTCCAGGGACATTATAGGTCCTTCTCAAGCATTAAGAGTTCCTGTTATGAAAGGCGCTCCGGTGACCCCTATCTGGTTATATTTTTGTCTCCCCCTCAGAACTTCCTATCCTGGGGAGAGAACAGGAAATGACTGAAGTGAAGAGAATTCCCATCTTAGAAATGTGTCCCCATTGGATGATTTCCCCTCTGGTGACGGCTGTAACATTTGGATTTCCCTTCAGTTTCTGTCTCGGGGATAAAGGTCACCAGAACCAATAGGGTGACTCTCCCCAGCCGGGACACAGACAGTAATAGAATCCGGACAGAGGGTCTAACCCACCAAAAAAGGTTTGTCTTTACATATTCAGTACTTTAATAATTAATTTTGGGGCTCCTGTTATCGCAGTGAAAAGAATCCGAAGGAGACAAGAATGTCCAGGAATGAAAACTTCCAAAATATCAATCAGATGATGAACAGAGGAAATCACACAATGAGAACAAGTATAAAATATTTTATTTCTGTATTGCTCCGGCATGAAGGATATAAAATGACAGAATATTTATCCAGAGAGAGAGATGACAGAACCGAACCCAATGCTGAGTTCACACAGGCGGCTGTCCCCATCCCCCCCCAATGATTGATGGTGGATCGCTTATCAGATGGGTGGTGATCAGCAGCTTCCAGGTGATGGAGGAGGGGATGAAACCTCCTGAATGTCTGTATGGTTTGGGTTTTTCCCACATGGTGGTTTGGCATAAAACATCACAACCAGGAGCCAAGCATCTGCCATGTGGTGGTGGTGATGGTGGTGAAGTCCCATTGACTTCAATGGACAAGTCTGATATGTGATGCAACCTGAGCGACATTCTCCACACTTCCCACACGTGTGCCGCAGTAAAACCCTTCCCCCCCCCCTGTGTGAGCACGGCCTTAGGAATACAACACCAATATAAATAATACAATGCTGATCTGTCTGGAAAATGATACTTTCATATAAAAGAAACAATTTACAGTCAAAGTATTTATAAAATGTTACATTTCAGGTCAAAGTGCCAACAAGAAGATTCTGCCTTCTTCTCCAATGTCCTCCCATACACAGGCTGATACTTCTAGGAGATCCAAAGACCTTTAATGGTATTAGACAGGTACACTTTACATCCTCCATATCTCATTATTGCACATATTCCATCCAATAAATGCTTTATAGCCCCTGAGATCGAGCAACTATGAGAACCCTGAGATGATGATTGGGAAACCCCGTACATACAGACATTACACATTATGTCATCATAACATATATGGAGAGGTTTTCTGTAGAAGTTTTGGAATGGAAGGTTGAGGACACTTGTGCATTTCTTCAGTAAATGTTGTCCACTGTGGGGATCATTTCTAAAAAGTGTTTCTACCTGTCAAGCTCCATGTGCATTAATTGTGTGCAAAATGGGGACAGAATAGAATATTATTAGGCTTTTTTTTTACTGTCAGTCAAATGTTCTTCATACATGTACAATAGAGTGAATCAAGAAGACACGGCTTTATGGCCACTAGATGGAGCTGATGATCATAGGAGATAAATATTTATTGCAATGCTCAGCTCCATCTACAGGCCATAGTGCTGTATTTTCCTAATAACTTACAAAGAACATTCAGACTGGAGATAAAAGGGGCTAATACCATTCAATTTTGCTCCGACTGGCACAGAACGAATGTACAAGCAACTTCACAGGATAAATAGCTCAGCATTTTATTTTTGTCCCCTGTTTGCATTTTTCCACCAAATTTAGGGTAAGAAGAAAAAATGGCGGATGGGGGTCAGAGAAGGGACCCCATATTTTTATGGTGAAGACACCCACATTTGATAAGATGCATTCAATTTAGAGTTATGGTTGAAAAACCAGTGAAAGGTTTATAAAATGAGAGCTTGAAAAGTGCCGTGTCAGGATATCGGATTCCAACATTTCTATAATAAATCTTCCCGATTCCATTAAAGTGAAAATCCAGCTTTACTCTGATTCCTCAAACACAATAAAAATCTCTGTATTCATCATTCACATATCTTATGTCTCTCACATTTACTGGGATTGCTGATTATCAGAACTCTCATTAAAAAGTGAAAACGAATCAATATCACATTTCTTTACTGATTCCTTTTCAAGAAGAAACCGTCACATATTGTTATATTGATGGAATAATCTTAATATTTACTTTAAGGGGCCAATATAATAATCTTATATGATTGGAAGTGCCATCTAGTGGCCATAATGTGGTATTTTTCCCGATTGAGGCATTTAAAAACAACCACAGAACACAAATGATCACATCCAGTGTGTATTTTTTTATGTAAACAATTGCACAAGTCATGCTAGGTATCACTGCAAACATCAAAGTGAGAGCAATTATTCTAGATCCCTTATTTATTATATTTACTTATTTATTTACAGTGGTAAAGTGATGAGTAATAAATAATAAATAAATAAGCTGTAAAGGCATTTAAAGCGCCACCTATTGATAATTTGGGACACTGTCTTTTTTTTTTTTTTTTTTGTCATTTTGCAGGAGCGCGCCATTTTCAGGTTTGACGTATTTGGTATCTATTTATATGCAACCTCATCTTTTATTTTGTACATAAAAAAAATGTAAAAAAGAATCAGGGATTATATTGTGTTTGGGTGTTGAAATTTAATTTACTGTATTTTTCCTGAAAGTGGTTCTAAAAGCAGAAGGTTTTTCTTGCCTTAATGCATTCTCTACATTCGGTGATAACTGTGGGTATAGGATTGGGTATATGGGATTGTATGATATTTTTTGTTTTATTTATTTTTTATGGTTGAACTAGATGAACTTGTGTCTTTTTTCAACCTGACTAACTATGTAGCTAAAAAAAAAAACCTTTGCTTGCAGCGCCCCCCCCACCCCTTATACTTACTTGAACCCAATCCCAATCCAGCGATGTGTATGAGAGCAGCGGCTCCCTCCCTCCTCATATGCTCAGAGACAGCAGCAGGAGTCATTGGCTCCTGCTGGGGCCAATCACAACCAGTGAGGAAGGAGCAGAGGGTGTCAATAGACACACAGACCCGGCTCAGGAGCAAGCCTACATGCATGACGCCATAGCAAGCAGCTTGGTATGTGGGCAAGTGTACATATTCGCCAGCACACCAAGGATCTACAATCACCGTCCAAAGGTTATTATTACATCACATGCCTGATGAAGAGATCCTGCGCGACTCCAAAATGTTGCACTTATCACTGTGATGTGATCTCTGCAATAAAAACTTTTAGACGGTGATTGTAGATCCTTGGTGTGCTGGTGAATATGTACACTTGCCTGATGTTTCCAGGATCCAGCTGGTAATCGGTACAGCACCCACTATTGATGAGCCTTGATTTCCAGAAAGTGTGCAATAGGAATATAGACAAGATTTCTATGTGGGCACTCAGCAGGGGGGAGGAGCGCCGGCGAGGACCCGAGAAGAGGAGGATCTGGGCTGCTCTGTGCAAACCCATTACACAGAGCAGGTAAGTATAACATTTTTTTTATTTTTTGAGTGTTTACAATCACTTGATAATATAGTTGGGCAAATATTGTGCAACATAAACTATTTCAACTACTGTCTGTTTTCTATGTGGCCTCTCCATTCAGAATATATAATATTCTGGGGGGGGGGGTAAATAACAAAAAAAAAATTCAGATTTTAATGAGTACAACTGATCCAGGGGAGAAGAGGTTAACCCAGTAAATGAACATTTCACCCCAACTACAGCTGTTATACATGCAAAATAAATGGTTGAACCAATCAATGTGTGTTATAAAGAGCACCAACTAAAAAGCTGATACCAACAAACAACCATAAGGCCGGGTTCACACCATCGCCGGATCCGTAGCAGGGGTCCGGTGTGTGCTGGTTCACCATTTCATGTCAGATTACAGCCCGAATTATGGGCTGAATTCAGACCTAAAACACACCAAAAAAAGCACACGTTTTTTCAGCAAATCGCACCGGACCTGCTGCGGAGATATGTGAACCGGCTCCATAGAGACACGGTCACATTCTCCTGCTATGCGAATTGGATGCGGGGAAACCCTCATCTAATTTGCATAGGTGTGAACCCGGCCTAAAGTGCAAAAAGGTAAAAAATAATTAATCAGTTTGCAATATTGTGCAAATAAAGTGCCACAGACAAATCCTAAAGTGCAACATTGACCCGAATCAATTCAGAGAATGAAAAACAATCGATAGAATATATTGTAAATTTATGGACACTAATATTATTCACAAAATTTTTAATAATATTTACAATTCCTTAGTGTAAGTTGCAATAGTAAAGTGCAAAAAGTGCTTCTGCCACAAAGTGCCGTGATGGATAAATAAATTGGCGATCCCCTCCAATATCCTCTAAGGCTGGGTTCACACTTGTGCGGACCCTGTGTGCGCTGCGCTTGTGCGGGCACGCCATCTCATTCATTCAAAGGGGCTGCTGTACCTGCGGGGGAAAAAGTCGCTGACCTTTTTAAATTTTTTTTTTACAAAAATAGCCCCAGGTAATCGCATGGTGCTGCAGACCTAGCTTTACTCATGTCAAGGACTTGATCCTATAAATCAATGGTCAAATCTACAACCATCCTCCACACGCGGCTCATCTGACAATAACCCCTCTCAATTCGCTATTTGCAAAAAAAAAGGAACGTTCCATAGCATAAAACACGAATAAAAGCATAAAAACAGCTCACTCACAAGACAGGTTCTGTAACAGCACCAGAACTTACACTCCGTTTCCCCCGCTCCCTCTGTAACAGAACTTCCTGGCATGTGGGATGATGTCAGCGTGTCCCCGCCCATTCAAAGCATGTCATCATAAGGGACTTCATCAGGAGCGGACAAACTATTTTGCTCTTTACTTGCACTATTGTGCACTGATTATTATTTATCTAGTTTTTTGCTTTATGATTAGGGCTGAAACAACTAATCGATTAATCGACAACTAATCGATTATGAAATTAATCGATTACGATTTTCATAATCGATTAATCGGCCAGTAACATAATGGGGTTAAAAAAAAACTAAAATGAGCCCTTTATAGTACAAATAGAGCAAATAATCGCTACTGTAAATAAATTAAATAAATACATTTAGTTGGTCTACCTGACCGTGGTTTGGTTTCAACAGAACCCCTCATTTTCCACTTCTTGATTAGAGTTTGAACACTGCTGATTGGCATTCTCAATTCCTTGGATATCTTTTTATATCCCTTTCCTGTTTTTTTTACAGTTCAACTACCTTTTCCCGCAGATCCTTTGACAATTCGATTTTGACCACACTAACAATTAGAAAATCGAACAAACGTTCTTAAAATGACATTTTTTGTCATTTGTCGGGGAAGACATTGTTTGTTTTTTTAAATAAAAAATAGATCTCTGAGTCTGATGATATTTACCAGATTCACCCTTTAATAGTATATACAGTATATCTCCTCTAATAGTATATACAGTATATATCTCCTCTAATAGTATATACAGGATATCTCCTCTAATAGTATATACAGTATATCTCTCCTCTAATAGTATATACAGTATATCTCTCCTCTAATAGTATATACAGTATATCTCTCCTCTAATAGTATATACAGTATATCTCTCCTCTAATAGTATATACAGAATATCTCTTCTGTCTGTTATTTTCAGAGTGGATTAGATATTTTGCTCCCTAACCATAGAGTTGGTTACTTATATTCACCACTGCATAGAGATATTTAAGAATTAATTGCCTTTTTTTAAAACTTTACATATTAACTAAATTATACACCACACTTTTTTTAAGGTTATTAACCGATTAATCGATTAATCGAAACAATAATCGGCCAACTAATCGATTATGACAATAATCGTTAGTTGCAGCCCTATTTATGATAGTTTGATTTGGTAGCATTCGTTATCCATTCTTTTTTGATAAGGGCAGTGCATTTACATTATATATACATACACACACACAAAAACGCATACATACATTTTAACCCAGCGCATAGGGAAACAGTGTGAGATCAGGCAGCAGCAAAGCAGCAACTATTACAATTTAAAGCAGAGTTTCACCCAAAAGTGTAACTTCCGCTTTAAGCACTCCTCGCCCCCTGACATGCCACATTTTGCATGTAATTTTTTTTGGGGGGGGGGGGGGGGGAGTGTGTACCCTTTTTTTCGTGGGACTTCCTGTCCCACTTCCTGCTTCCTATATTCGGCCGCCTAGGCGACTTCTCCTCTCGCCCTAGGCGGCTCCTCCCTGCCAGCAATCTTCTGGGACACAACTCAGGTCCCAGAAGATCGGCTGGCCAATAGGAGAGCGCAGCGTGACTCGCGCATACACAGTGCACGCCCAGCCATGAAGCCAGTAAGTTGTCACGGCCGGGTGCCCACAGTTACCATGACAGTGTCGGGGAGAGGAGCTAGCCTCTGGGCGGCCACATCGCTGGATCGTGGGACAGGTAAGTGCTGGTTTATTAAAAGTCAGCAGCTATACTTTTTTGTAGCTGCTGCCTTTAATAAACTAAAAAACGGGTGGAGCTCCACTTTAAGGGTCAATTTATAAAAAAAAAATCTGCTGGATGAATGTCCAAGCATTCACACAGCCCTCACAAATAATGACTGTAAATTTGCCTAATAAGTTTATTTACTACAATCATTAGCTGCGTCTAGTGGCCAGAATGTGCTATTATTCTAGTCTATATAAATACATCAATCCAGAAAATACCACATTATGGCCACTAGATGGAGCTGACATTATTGGGAAAAAAAACTGTACAACAATTACAGTGGATATTCTTGGTGGGAGAGCGAATGTTTGTGACATTCATCCAGCCATTTTTAAAAAAATAAACAGACCCCTATATGACCTCTGACACAGCGGCGGCCCCCTAATCTCTATGTCCCCGGCCTCCAATCTTCATGCGGGGCTTTGGACGCATAAGGTTCTAAAGGTTTTTTTTTTCCCGAAGCATGCGATTAGAGCCGGAAGCTCTTATTGGCTTCAAAAAGGGTGGCTCAGTGCGTAGAGCACTGCGCACTGAGCCCACCCACTTGTAACAATAGCGAATCAGCATTCACTATTGTCTTCCTGCTTTTCCTCCCGGCCAATAGGGACAGGAAGCAGGCCCTGAGACCAAATTGGCCAGGAGGAGAAGCGACCGGATTGGCCAGGAGGAGAAGCCACCTGGCATCTGGATGGGGTAAGTGCGGGGGCTGGCAGGCTTGCGAGCGGCTGGCTGGGGGGGGGGGTGTTTGTTTGCTAACCCCCCTCCAAAAAAATGGAGGACCATCCGCCACTGTTCTGACACTTTACCTGAAGTTGAATATTCACATTCTTAAGCTCGCTTATGTCTGGTTCTCTTTACAACTAAATTCCTAGCCAGCCTGAGATTTTGGTGTGAGTGTGAATATTATCAAAATGGACACGGCTATAAAAGTTATGTGGGGGGCGGTTTAGCCCTCCTTATGTCTGTGTTGGACTGATTTCCCTCACTTCCATCATGGTCACTGGAACAGGATGTGAGTAAATTCCCCCAACAAGGACACAAACCTTTACAATCTCAATGAGGCTCCAACCCTTCTTCTTCTAACTCATCAGCACTAAATATGATTTTTTTGGCTGGAGTTCCACTTTAAACAAAATATGTATAAATCACATAATACTGAAAGTAGAGAAATTACTTATCTGTTCATATCCTCCAGAAGTCTATCCAACAAGGCAGGAATAGACATCAATCTCTTTAAATGGAGGTGGTAACAATTCCTCTAGTGGAGTTTGTTGAGCAAAGATCCATCCTCTGCTCCAGGCACATATCCCTTCTCATCGTTGATGTAGAATAATTCTAGATTGGTGGTCTACATCCCCCTCCCCCCCTCCAACCTCTACTCTGGATGGCTGGGGTTCCACTTCATAGTTTCCTTGAAACACCACCAATAACATATGTACAATCACATAATATAAAAAGTAGATAAAATAAGTTATCAGTTCATATCCTCCAAAAGTCTACCCCACATGGACAGGAATAGGCATCCAAATGTGGTGGGGGTATCCATTCCTCTAGTTGAGTTTGTTGAGCATTGATCCATCCTCTGCTCCAGGAAGAGATCTCTTCTCATTCATGATGTGGAATAATTCTAGACTGGTGGTCTACACCCCCCCTCCCCCCTCCACCCGGATGTAGATCTTCAATGATCCCATGAATATGGGTGGATATGGATTCGTTGTGGATGGATTGACAACACCACCCTCCATGATACTCAGAGGAGGATCTTCGGGGATCCCATGGGCAGATGTGGAATAGTTTTGGATAGATAAAAAAACAGTCCATGTGCTTGTTTATGTTTTATTGAGGGATTTGAACTTGAATGGGGTTTAGGAAGTATGGGATGCCCAATGGAATTTTGCAGAACTTGCTGGGACAACTATATACACTCGGGTATATACACTCCATTTCTCCTCCTGCACATCGCTCCCTCTCTAATGTTCACACCTGCTTTAAATCAATATCATGGTATTGATAAGAACTATTTTATCTAAGGGAAGTTCCAAAAACATGGCCCGTTGGGAGTACTTGAGGACTGAGGTTGAGAATCACAGGTGTAAGCAATTCCTCCAACCATGCTAGGTATCACTGAGAACATCAAAGTGAGAGCAATCATTCTAGGTCCCTTATTTACAATGGACTCTAAACGGATGAGCTGTAAAAGGCATTTAAAGCGCCACCTATTGATAATTTGGGGTAATGTAATTTTTTTGTTTTGCAGGAGCACACAGTTGTCAGGCTTGATCTATCTATTTATGCGCAACCTTTTTTCTTGTAAAAAAAAAAGGGATTACACTGCTTGGGTTTTGTATTTTTCTTATAAATATAGATTTAATATTATACGGTATTATATTATTTACAATATTGAACAGTTGTCATTTATGTTGCACAATATTTACCCAACAACAGTTTTTTTTTTATTCTACATGGCCTCTATATTCAGAATATATAATAATCTGGGGGTGGTTTAAATAACCTGTCTAGCCAAAAAAAAAAAATGCAGATTTTAATATGAGTGCGAAAAGTTAAACAATTGTTCCAGAGCGGGTTTAGAGGGGTTAATCCAAAATATCTGCCCTCAAAGCTGCCGTGCAAGTAAAATAAATGGTTTAACCAATTAATGGGGTTGATTTACTAAAACTATAGAGTGCAAAATCTGGTGCTACTGTGCAAGGTAGTCAGTCAGCGTCTAACTTCAGCTTGTTCCAATTAAGGCTTTGACAAAAAAAAAAAATCTGGAAGCGGATTGGCTTTTATGCAGATCTGTACCAGATTTTGCACTCTCCACTTTTAGTAAATTAGCCCAAATGTGTGTTATAAAGCGCATCAATCAAAAAAACAAATACTAACAAAACTACTATAAAGTGCAAAACAGGTCAAAAAGAATTCATCAGTTCACAAAAACGTGCAAATAAAGTGCAACAGATAAATCCTAAAGTGCAACATTGACAGAATGCAAAACAATCTATACCGTCCATAAATTTACAATATATTCTAATTTTATTCACAATATTTTTAATAATATTTACAATTCCTTAGTGCAAACTGCGATAGTAAAGTGCAAAAAGTGCTTCTTCCACAAAGTGCCGTTGTGAATAAATAAATTGCCGATCCCCTCCAATAACCTCTAAGGCCGGGTTCACACTTGTGAGGGTCCGGTGTGCTTTTTGTCCCGGCACAGTAACACAATCTTTTGAATAGATTGCTGTCTTTGTGGGGAAAAAAAAAGTCCTTGAACTTTTTAGAAAAGCGCAGCCACAGGTAATCGCATGGTGCTGCGGAAACCATGTGGTTTTGCGCACCCTAAAACACGCCACATTAAAGAGTAACTCCACTTTTGTTGAGAAAAAAAATAAATAAAAATACTCCCCTCTGGGTGATCTCTGTACATTGTAGGGATGTCAACCTTAAAGCGGAGATCCACCCAAAAATGGATCTTCCGCTTTAAGTGACGGTGACCCCTGACATGCCACATTTGGCATGGAAATTCACCTCTCACCCCTCCCTGCAATATTCTGGGACACGTCACAGGTCCCAGAAGATTGCCCGGCCATTCACAGAGCAGCTCACGCATGCGCAGTGCGTGACCGGCTGTGAAGTGAGGCTTCGTACGCCCGCATTGCTGGACAGGTGAGTGTCCGATTATTAAAAGCCAACAGCTACACTTTTTGTAGCTGCTGACTTTTATTTTATTTTTTTCGGCGGAACTTCGATTTAACATTTGTTCCAGATTTCTACCTTTTGATATTCTGAAGAAATAGCTGTTTGTCCATGTGGAAAGTGAATCAAATGGGAGTGTTTTTTAAAAGAGAAGTTTTGTTTTTTTAAATCATACTTACCTAGGTGGATGCAGCATCTGTCCCCTGCCGGCTCTAAGACTGAGAACCAAGCGATCAAACACCACTGATTGCTCAGTTCTCAGTCACCGCTGTCTGCTCTGCTGCTCTGCCCCCCCCCCCAAGCTCTCTGGAGCACTGGGTTGGAGGGGACGGGAGCAGCCAGCTCAGGCTCTCAGTGGCTTGCTGAGAGGCTGAGCCAGGTTCAGGCTTCTGGGTGGATCCCGACCATATGGTCATGATCTTTCCTGAGCCTAGATCGGCTCTGTGACCTCAGCCGACAGAAGGGTTCAGCTCACTGTCAGCTGAAAATGGCTCACAGGAGCACAGAACAGATTGCATACCTGTGATCCACAGCCAATCGAGCTTTGGCTGTACTTGTCCTTTAATTATCAATCACTGCTGCACTTGCAGGGTTCTATTTAGGAAAGTGGCAGGGTCTGCGTCCCCTTTAGACATGATTTCCCTTTGGAGGTTTCTCCCCAAAAATAACATATTTTTGTTGCAGGGGATGCCCAAAATCTGACTTTTAACTTAGTGCAGACTTCTGGGAAAATCACTGAGCCGATCACACAAGCCGCAAATGACATTTCTGGGGGGAATTCTGTACACAGTCTATGTACAGATTGGCTCCAGGTTGCCATATTTCATTTTACAGAAAATTACAGCGGCTGCTGATTGAAAGGAAAGGTCATTTTAAATAAAATTCAATTACACTATGACTTGTGTAGCAACTGTATATGCTATATTACCTTTTTTTTTTATTTGCCATTTGTTTCCCTCCCCCCATTAAAGTGGATCTACCCTATAAGAACTAAATGGTGCACCTGCAAAAGAGCAATGTGTTTTGCCTGTGGGGAT